>NC_025701.1:9257292-9258902 GCF_000633955.1 Camelina sativa | reverse complement strand
CCCCCCCCCCCCCCCCAACTTGTATATAAATCAATCACTATTTTTCTTTGATTCTGTGACTTGTGAACGGCCACACACACACTAACACAATGAGAGAGATTCTTCACATCCAAGCTGGCCAATGCGGAAACCAGATTGGTTCCAAGTTCTGGGAAGTCATCTGCGACGAGCACGGCATCGATGCCACCGGACGTTACAGCGGAGACACTCCAGAGCTCCAGCTTGAACGTATCAATGTTTATTTCAACGAAGCCTCTGGTGGAAGATACGTTCCTCGTGCGGTTCTCATGGATCTTGAGCCTGGTACTATGGATAGTATCAGATCCGGGCCGTTTGGTCAGATCTTCCGTCCTGATAACTTCGTCTTTGGCCAGTCTGGTGCTGGTAACAATTGGGCTAAAGGCCATTATACTGAAGGTGCTGAACTTATTGATTCTGTTCTTGATGTTGTTCGTAAGGAAGCTGAGAACTGCGACTGCCTTCAAGGTACATATTATACGTATATATATTGTCTCTTATTTTTATTGTTTCTACCCAAAATATTTTCTTGGAAATTTCCTGCATCAACGATCCGTATATTTACTACATCATTTGGATTCAATAATATAGCATTCATCCATCCCTTCATGCAAATATATATAGTAGTATGATATCTCTAGTTCGTCTTAGTAGTCACGACTCACGAGTTCAATAAATAGATGACGGTTTAGTAGGTTAGACACAACAATAACATTCATTTTATCTATATCCCCATTATTGGTGTGCATATGTGGGTTCTTCTACAATTATCCGATCGATCTATCAAATCGTCTCCTTTAATTAATGTGATTGCAAGTGACGACAGCAAAAAAAAACAAATGAAATGCAAGTTGTGTGTTTATGTGGAGTGGGATGTTATCACTTATTATTGGTAGGGGGCAAGCTGTTTCGTATACTATTCAGATTTTTTTCAATTTTTTTTTATGAAGTTTTATCATATATACAGATAAGGCTGTAGATATATGTCTTTTTTTATATATAATGTCGTATTCACAACATTTTGAAGACACCGTGATTGTAAGGTAAACACTAAACAGATGCAAAATGGTCCTACAAACTGGGTTATTGCCCTTTTCTTTCTTCTGTAACTTATGGGCATTTATACATATATTGATTATTGATGTTTTTAAGTAGTGGACTGAATCATATATAGAAACGTTTTAAATACTTTATTTAATTAGCAATTGGACTAGTGATCAAGATGGATGTTGTTTGCTCATGTCTATAATATAATATGACCACGTTTGGTTTTGCATGCATGGATCAATCATTGTCTTTCATTTCGAATTATGGGGGCTGGAATATATTATAGGTTTTCAGGTGTGCCAGTCGTTGGGAGGAGGGACAGGATCTGGAATGGGAACTCTGTTGATATCAAAGATCCGAGAGGAGTATCCAGACAGAATGATGCTCACTTTCTCTGTTTTCCCATCTCCAAAAGTCTCCGACACAGTCGTTGAGCCTTATAATGCAACTCTCTCTGTCCACCAGCTTGTTGAGAACGCTGATGAATGCATGGTCCTCGACAATGAAGCTCTCTACGACATCTGCTTCCGTACCCTCAAACTCAG
>NC_025701.1:9202282-9256260 GCF_000633955.1 Camelina sativa | reverse complement strand
GGATCTGGAATGGGAACTCTGTTGATATCAAAGATCCGAGAGGAGTATCCAGACAGAATGATGCTCACTTTCTCTGTTTTCCCATCTCCAAAAGTCTCCGACACAGTCGTTGAGCCTTATAATGCAACTCTCTCTGTCCACCAGCTTGTTGAGAACGCTGATGAATGCATGGTCCTCGACAATGAAGCTCTCTACGACATCTGCTTCCGTACCCTCAAACTCAGTACTCCTAGCTGTAAGTTCCATTGAATCCTTTAATATCCAAATTAATAAGCCTAATTGTGTTTCTAAAACTAAATCTTGTTATTGTGCATGATGATGTAGTTGGAGACTTGAACCATTTGATCTCTGCGACAATGAGTGGTGTGACTTGCTCCTTAAGGTTCCCGGGACAGCTAAACTCTGACCTCAGGAAACTCGCTGTGAACCTAATCCCATTCCCACGTCTCCATTTCTTCATGGTGGGTTTCGCGCCGCTTACTTCCCGTGGCTCACAGAAATACATTTCACTCTCAGTCCCTGAGCTGAATCAACAAATGTGGGACTCCAAAAACATGATGTGTGCAGCTGATCCACGACACGGACGTTACCTAACAGCCTCGGCTATATTCAGAGGACAGATGAGCACGAAAGAAGTCGATATTGAACTCATAAACATACGGAACAAGAACTCATCTTACTTCGTTGAGTGGATCCCAAACAACGTGAAATCCAGCGTTTGTGATATCCCACCAAAGGGACTCAAAATGTCGGGGACGTTTGTGGGCAACTCGACGTCGATCCAAGAAATGTTCAGGAGGGTGAGCGAGCAGTTCACGGCTATGTTCAAGCGTAAAGCGTTTCTGCATTGGTACACAGGAGAAGGAATGGATGAAATGGAGTTTACGGAAGCTGAGAGCAATATGAATGATTTGATCGCTGAATACCAACAATACCAAGACGCCACAGGTGATGATGAAGAGGGAGACTACTTTGAGGATGAAGAAGAAGTTGAAGGGGGAAGCTTATGAGACTTGATCCATCAATATATCAAACCAAAAACATCTCTACTTCAAATATAAAGAAACGACCCTCGATTATCTATCTTTTTTAATTTGTTTTAATGTTTTTTTGTTTGTTACTTGTTTGTTGGTAAAATTGTTAAAAATAAAGTTTGAGTTTCCATTTGTTTTTTTTTGGTGTCATGTATTTTGCCATTTTATTTAATTCTGCCATGCTTCCTCTCTTTATTAAGGAAAGTTTCCGAAAATTGAAGAATAGTTTTTAGATAACTGAGCATCAACTAGAAGGTAAGTTCATTTGTAGAAGATACCATCACACCCAGGATCGAGTCACGTTTCCTATGAATGTAGGAATTTGGTTAGTTGTGACAATGGTTGACAAAAAAAAAAAAAAAAAAACTAATTAGAGCAACAATATTCTTTTACTTATTTAATTTGAAGATAGTGTTTTACTTTTATTTTTACTTTTGATTTATTTGCAGCTAAACAAACCGGACGGGTGCGTCTAAATCAACAAGGTACCTTGCAATTATCAGGAATGAGGCATTCGAAGAACAAAGATGATAATGAAAAAGAAGAGGAAGAGGATATGAAAGTTGAGCTCAACAAATACACAACTGGTGCTTATCTGTTGATAAGGCAAACAAGATGCAGACCATTTTTGCGCAATTCACAGAGGATCAGATGAGCAGATATGAATGTTTCAGGAGATCTAGTATTAAATAAATCAAACATGGAAAAGTTATATAGGAGAAGAATCACAGGGGCACAAACGATGGACGACAGTAGGAATATGGTTGTGCGTGGTATCGCAATGATGTTTGTTGGTGAACTCGTGGAAACAGCTCGAGTTATTATGAGGGAAAGGAAAGAGTCGGGACATATTAGACCTTGCCATATAAGAGAGTCCTATCGAAGACTGAAGCTCCAAGGAAAAGTGCTTCAAAGATCAGTTCCGCGGCTTTCCACTAAAGAATGACGAGGAGAAAGAGCAACCATCATGCATGTTCTAAACCAGTGGCTACCTCTTAGTTTTATTTTCTATTTTGCTTAATAATTAGACATGTTCCTGTTCCTAGAACGCAGAAACAATCTGCCAATTCTTCCATTACTCTTAAAGAATTCGTCCCCAAAGGATTCTACAAATTGAGTCACTAAAAACCGATTACAAATTCAGTCTTATAATTCCAATTACTTGGCTCTAGGTTTTTTAGAGACTCTGCTAGCCACAAAATCATCATCTGTGTCGTCATCACTAACATCATCAGAGTTCTTCTTCCTCTTCTTGGTGGCTGGTTTGGAAACAGTTCCCTTCTTTTTGTCTGACAAAGCTTCAGAAGGTGATTTTTTGGCCTCCTTCTTCGGGGGCACTGATTTGTTGTTGTTGCTTCTCGGAGTAGAAGCTGCAGATTTTGTAGGAGAACTGAACTTTCCACCCTTTTGCAGTTTCTTCTCAAGAACTTTCTTAGCTTTTTCAGCTGGAAGCAAACCAGACTCCATCAACCTGTGATCAACAACACAAAAGGGCTTCCAATAAACAGAGCACTCTAAAATCAAATGATGAACAAACCCACACAATAACCATCCCAGATATAAAAATGCTTTGCGTGATTGGTTTAAAAGGACTCTTCTTTCTTACAAACAATGCGAGTCTATGATGTTCAAGATTCATGTGAGCTAAATGCCGTGTCACTAAACACACAAGGGACCATCAAAACTCAAACACAAGTATGGCATTATGTCCCAAAGGAATAAATCAACTTGGTGTAGGACTCAGCTTACACATGGAGTGATCAAAAGACAAAATGATCAGATACACATTACCAAAACAATACATATGTGTTTTAAGTTGCAGATCAATGCAGGGGAGACAAAGGAATATAAGAGCCTCACCAAATCTGAGCCATGTCGCTAGTGGGAATTTGCTTGTAAAGTGACTCGTAGAAAATCCTAAGTGGATCTCTCTGCAGAATTGCAAAATCAACAAGAGAAATAAAACTTCAAACGAATTGGCCAATAAATCTAAAAAATCAGAGAAAGAGAGAGAGAGAGCAGCCCAAAAAGGTACCTCTTGAGGTTGGTCTCTCTTCTGACCAGGCAAATCATATACTTTCTTTTCTCTCTTTTTCTTTGGTTCTTCTTCTTTCTCTGTTTTCTTCTTCTCCTAAACCAGAGAGAGAGAGAGAGAGAGAGAGAGAGACTCATCAACACAATGCTACATCAAATTTCTCACAATTCTAATAGTTTATAATCAAACAGAGAGAAATATAAATAAAAACCGAACCTTTGAGACACCAACAGAGGAATTCCTCTTAGAAACAGGCTTCTTCTTCTCATCGTCTTCATCATCAATCTCCTCCTTCTTCTTCACTGGCGGCTTTGAACGAGATAATGTGATGGGTTTATCATCATCATCATCATCGTCTTCATCAATCTCCTCCTTCTTCTTCACTAGCGGCTTTGAACGAGATCTAGATAATGTGATGGGTTTGTCATCATCATCGTCTTCATCAATCTCCTCCTTCTTCTTCACTGGCGGCTTTGAACGAGATCCAGATGAAGATAACCTGATGGGTCTGTCATCATCATCGTCTTCCTTCTTCAATTTCTTCGAACCAGCATTGTTGGCATTCGTGGGTTTCTTCTTCGCAAGAGAACTCAGGCTCTTATTGTCTTCCTCAGCCTCCTCTTTATTCAAAGCTTTCGAATCCTCCGAAGGCATATCTTCTTCGATCAAACAAAAATTCGAAACCTTTACTGGAAAATTTTCGGGAGATTTGAGAAGAAGAAACCAACCGCACACCGCTGTGTTCCTCCTCCGCCAATTGTGCCCTAATCCAAAAATAAAAGGGTGCTTGGAACGGTGTCGTTTCATCTTCTATACCAAAATGCTAAAATTTCACATTTCATTGAACCGGACCAAAATTTCTATTTCTGACTTCGGTTTGGTTCAAGTCTCTCCTAAACCGAATAAGTTGGATTTGATTTGGTGAGTGAAGGAGAAAAAGCTCACTTTCACACACTCACTGGCTCTACAAACAATATATAAACCAAGAGAACAAGAAGAAGCCATATATGATCTTATTCAAAATATCAAACTCATACAAAAAGAAAGAAAGCATCAGCTACAATCGAAATAAAACCGGAAATCACACTTCTTCAAAGCCGCTTGAAATCTTTGTTGCATTGCCAAATGTTCTGCCATTGCTGCCTCCTCCTCTGATTAAGCTTCAAGACACAATAATATAGAGACTCTTATGAGTTTCCTAACTAAATCAATGCTGGGGTAGGGGGATAATTCTAAAGAACTTCTTAATAAACTAATGGGTGTGGTCAGTTGCAAAATATACACTAAGTTTCCTAATGAAAGAGTAATCTATATGGCTCCAGAAGATGGAGACTTCAACTTGGGAAGTCTAAAAGTCGAAGTGAACAGCTTTGGGATTTCTGTAACTGAGTCCGACGTCGTTGTGTTCACTCTTTTCCTCTTTGAGTTTTTGCTTACCTGATATAAAAAGAAAAACAATTTAAACTCAATATGTATATCTTCTGTAGATGATTGAAATTAATCAAATATTGTAATTCTGTTCTATTTTAAAACACACAGACACCACAAGCATACTCAAGTTAATAAACTACCTTTTCAGTAGATGATGATGCAGCAGACTTCTCTTTCTTAGCAGTTATATGAGATCCCACCGTGTTTCCATTGCTACGCTTTTCAAGTTTTGTGCATCGAGTTAAAACCGGTGTAAAACCACGAGACTTCTTCAAAGACTCAAGATCCCGTGAGAGTTTTGAGATCTCCTCATCTTTCTTAGTAGAATTCGTCTCCATTTCAGCCATCTTAGCCTTTAACCTTGAGATAGTCTCATCCTTCTCTTGATTAGCTGACTGAAGCTGCTCTTGATAAGATATAAGACTAGAAACTTTCGAATTTGCTTCAGCAATCTCATCATCCTTTGTCTTCAACTTAACACTAGATCCACTTTCAATACGTTCGAACTGTTCCCACGCAAACCCATTTTCTCGTAGAAGATCAGATACCACACATTTCTTTTCAGCAGCAAGCTTCTCATACTCAAGCTTCAGTTTTCTGATTTTTGCCTCCAGTGACTTAATAGCTGAACCTTCTGATCTGCCACTTTCATCCTGCATATACACATAAAGAAGAAGCATTTGTATGAGTTCCTGAAACCAAAAAGCCTACAGTAGCTTACAAAATATAAAACTTTCACTTACATTTGTAGTATTCAGAGTTAAGAAATCAAACCAAGCTTTGAAGTCCTTTAACTCATCCATCGTCTGTTCTGCAATTTCCATGAAACAAAGAATGAAACTTTAGTCCGTAGGAAACAAAAGGAGCGAACTTGATTATAAAATCTTTACCAAAACAGTCACTTACCCAACTTCAAATTGCAAAGAGAACGATCGCTGTCCTTTAATCCGCACAAGAGATTGCATTTAGAGGTCTCAAGCGACTGCATCTTCTTCATCGCTTCAATTTCTTTCCTCATCTGTAACAATGAGAATAAATTCAGACGAATTAAGTACATTAAACTTCAAAATTCTTAAGCGAAACCCTAAAAAACCCTAACTTTATCGGAAATCAGGAATCAAAAAGGGGGTTTTTACCAGAGAGAGTTGATCTTCGTAATTTCGAACATCAATAAGCCAATTCTCGCACTTAGTATTGATAGAACTTTCAATCATCTTCATATCTTTGAGAAGCGCTTCGACTTGGTCTTGCTTCGTCTGTATAATCTTGACCAAACTCTTGAATATTATATCCCAGTTTTCCCGTTCCGAAGATTCTCCAGTCACCGATTTAACACCCATCTCGCAATACCCAAGTTCCAATACCAATTCAAAGAAGTACAACACTTCACAGCAAGAGTTGTAGAGAGAGAGAGAGTGATTTTAGAGAGAGAGAGAGATAAGACCGTTATGAGTTGCACAATACCAAAAAAAAAAAACAGAGAGAAAGAGAGATTCTTTGTTAATCGATTCGGAGCGTTTAAAGTTTTAAACTTTACAGCCACCCACGGCTCTTCAATGGGCCTTTAATGGGCTCGTTCTTCTACCAATTGAATAAACCGGAGCATGAATTTGTGAATTCGTGATTAAAACCACCAAACCGGTGAGCATTAATTTGTGAATGATTAAAACCAAACCGGTTTAGTGTAATAAATTAGATAGATGCATCAGACAAGACAAGAGACCCTTTTTGCAAAAACAGAACCAGAAACTATCAGTCTCTCACCTAACAGCTTCCACGTGTCGACCTCGCGAAAGTAATGGCATTGGCATTGTTGTATGGTTGCGTTAAGAAATCTACAGATTCATTCATTCCCCAAATTCGATTCGAAGTTGTTTGATATAAATCATTCATTTTAATCACACATTGATCTCTGAGAGAGAGAGAGAGAGAGAGAGAGAGAGTTGTTGTTGTGAATCGAAGGATGAAGGCGGAGAAGAGTCAGATTCAGTCGGTGATGGCGTGGATTCGCCGGCAGCCGCCAAAGGTGAAGGCTTTTCTTGCTGTGGTTACGGCAATGGCGGTGCTTGTTTTCCTCAGGGTGATTGTTCATGAACACGACAACCTTTTCATCGCTTCTGAGGCTGTTCATGCCCTTGGCATCGGTGTTCTTATCTACAAACTCACAAAGGAGAAGACTTGCGCTGGTACGTTATATATATATATACTTTCAAATCATGGAAATTTCTGTGTTCTTCTATTGGTTTTTAGGGATTTGATTCTAGAAACTGCGATGCTGTCGTGTTTTTGACATGTTTGAAATTTTCAATAGGGATATCTCTCAAGACGCAGGAGCTAACGGCTTTGTTTCTGGCTGTGAGACTGTATTGTAGCTTTGTGATGGAGTTTGATCTTCACACATTACTTGATTCAGCTACTTTGGTGACCACTCTTTGGGTCATTTATATGATTCGTTTCAAGCTTAGACCCACTTATATGGAAGACAAAGACAATTTTGCTATCTACTTTGTCGTATGTTTACCAAACTCTTTCTTTTCACTTTGGTATAGTTTTAATGTGTTTTGAGTGTTGAACTTGTTTGGTAGAAGAATGTTACTATTAGAGAGAAGTCTGCTTTCAGCTCAGTGCAATGCTAGAGTAAAGGCTTTTTTCGTTTTGACTATATGTCTCTATGTATGTGTTCAATTTTTGTTTATAGATGTCACTATTTGACATTAAAGCTTTGAAATCACATTTTTGGACTTATTTAGTAGTTGTATCATATACTCGCGCTTTACCTAAGGTTATATCAAGAATCAAGAACAGAGTTATTGAACTTGTTTACTGATAGTTATTGAGAATCTTCATATCAATGTAATGTTTTAAGAGCTTTTTCTCTTTCTTGTTTCAGGTAATCCCATGTGCTGTTATATCTTTCTTCATTCATCCATCAACACGTCACCACATCATAAACAGGATTTCTTGGGCATTCTGTGTCTATCTTGAAGCTGTTTCAGTTCTTCCTCAATTAAGGGTCATGCAAAACACTAAGGTACTCGATACTAAATCGTTAAGTTTTTGTTTTGTTACAAAAAGGGCTGAGTCTGAATCTTTCTCGAATGTTATGTCTTTTTTTGGTCAGATTGTGGAACCATTCACTGCACATTACGTGTTTGCTCTGGGAATTGCTAGGTTCTTGAGTTGTGCACACTGGATCCTTCAGGTTATTGAGTTTTTATTCTTGACAGACTACACATAATAAGGTCATATTGTCTCCATTTTGTAATGTTTTCTAAAACATGATTTAAATGCGCGTAGGTGTTGGATACGCAAGGGCGGTTACTGACTGCATTAGGGTCTGGACTGTGGCCTGTAATGGTCCTCCTCTCTGAAATCGTTCAAACCTTCATTCTCGCAGATTTTTGCTATTACTATGTTCAGAGGTAAAAACATTTTTACTGTGGCCTGTAAAATGGTCCACCCATTAGATATAATTGCCACATTGTTGGAATGTTATTCTAATAGAATGTTTCTGTTTTTGGGAACAGTTTAATGGGTGGACAGCTCGTTCTCCGTCTCCCATCTGGTGTGGTGTAAGAAGCTTTTCGGAATGGGTCGCTTGAGCATGTGGAGGTTTAATGATTAGAGATTTTGAGATACTCCTATAAGTTAAAAGTTTTTGATAGCAAAGAAGCATTAAATTTAGAATTAGCTTTCCAAAAATAATGTTAGTTCGGATCTCGTTTGTGATGACGTTTTTACTCGACGATCATATGACTTCAAAGTTCACAAACAACGCCTACAGTTCCAACTTTTGGCCCATTGGACAAAAAGAATTATAGAAACCTCTGCCGTTTTTAAAAATTGGTTGGAAACAGAACATCAAAACTGTGATGATAAAAAGTACGCCATGGTGTTCTTTAATATGTTTAGAAGACAGAAGACTCTTAGTGTCAGAGGTTGCTTGATCCCTGAGTTCTCATTTTACTTCCTAATTTATTTTACAACATTAAAAACAAAAATTAGATATCCTCTCCAAATTTATCTGACTTGAACTCTTTTCGTCGTAATGAGATCAAACAAGTTATGAGAGGTTTGTATGGGACTATACGTCTACTGTCTACATATAGAACTATTGTGTCACAGACAATTCGTACGTCCGTAAACATTATGCTATAAGAACTAACAACTAAAACCAGCTTAGCAGCTTCAACTTCCATAGTTAATATATAGTTGAAAACAGATGATGAAAAGGCTCAAATAGTTGATAACACGAACACGAGCTTAAGAGAAGAAAATTTGAGTTATGTATAAGAAGAAAAGGAAAAAGAGACATGAAATCAACCATCAATATGTTTGACTAAACATAAAAACCGTCGTGATGATGAACAATCCGGTCTTCACTTTCTTGTTGAGACTTATTGAAAAAGTCTATACAATCTGAGATAGCTTCACTGTAGTGAGAGTGTGAGGAGTAGTACGAATTACTGCACGATATCTTCGGCGTCTCTAACCTCTCACAACCATTGCTGGAGTCAGCGGTTTTGTGAGGACGCACGGTGGAGGAAGAGGAAGGAAGGAAGACTATCCTCATGAAAATCTTGCGGAATTTTGAGAAGAGCTTCATGGACGAAGATACACCTATGAAGCTCTTTTTATTGTGATTATGATGACGGTCTAAGTAATGATGATGGTTAAGTGGTTCGTTTATATGAATGGTGAATGAGTGCGAGTGTGTGTTAGGAGGAGCTCTCTCAAATGGCTTTTGCATAGTTTTGGGGAGTATATTCTATATAAAGTTTATTATTATAGCCTGTCTTGCATGTGTTTTGTTTGATTGTGATGCTCGTTTATATAGACTTTTTTATACACATTGTAAGGGGTTGTTAGGAGCTTTCATAATCTAGTTTTTTTTTTTTTTTAATGAAGAGTTGTTAAATATTGAAATATTAAAATTTGAAGGATTAATATAAACGTTAGTGAAAAAGTGAGTTGAGAGATTAAGTGTATGATGTTGCATGTGAACAAATCATTTGTATGGGTTCCTCTGTCTTCGGCAAAGTGAACTTTTCTTTTTCTATGAAACTTTTTGGATATAGAATTGGCTGTATGGATTAGTCAGCTATCATCTTCAGGGTGGATTTAAATAATTTTATTATGATTACTTTGATGATCAACCAAGAAATTCAAGTGATTCAATCAGCTAAACTATTTGCGTTTTGTTCATAAATCTATATTATTAGTACACAATATATCATATGGATTGAAGGATTCAATAAAAGGGGAAACAGTTTGACCAAATTTTTGTATATATATTAATGTCCAATAGTTATTATGAAACCAAATCTTACTTTGGGAATTTTGACTAATTTATAGAAAAAAAATAGAAGTAGGTTATCACTTATCACATGGAATGAGACCCGAGCTTTCGTTGACAATGAGGAAACATATTGCCGAGAATTGATCAACGATTAATCATGAGCTGATTATACAAATGCAAAATTAAAAAGCTAAATTGTACTCTCTAGCTACTAAGTAATTATCATGGTGTTTGAAAATAAGCTGTGGTCCTGCTTCAGATACATTGTACACTTGGCTTTGAACTAGTTAATCAGTCACGAACATTTTAGGACCATTCCGTAAATATTAATTCAAAATAAAATAAAATGATTATAATCGGCTAGAGAACAAAACAAGAGTTTGATGTTAAATCTGAGTATGTTTTTTTCCAAAGAAGAGCATAGGCTTTTGGTGTAATGATTATAGGATGAGGGGTTCTAGTTATAGTATAACTTATATTTGGTTGGTATAATTAAACTTAAGAGAGTTATGATTATGTCTTCTACTTAAAGATAAAACAACACCTGGATAATCATAACTTAGTTTAATTACTTTATCATTTCTCTCAAATTATTACGACTAACTAATTTAAAATTCAATTGGTTTAAGGTGTTGGTGTATAGAAAAAAAAATAAATACTATTTATCTACTAACAACTGGACGGGATTTGTGAATTCGAGAACCTCCAAGTCGGTTGATCTGCTCATATAGATAACACATCCCAATATAATGGTCCAAACATCGACAAAACAAATATAGGTAACTATTTGAGTCGAGATGGTGACACTAAAACTTACGCATCCTATCATTCTATTTCATTACATTACGGATAAGGCCTAAGGAAACAGAAATTGTTTTTAGTTGAATTCTGGAACTTGAGACACCTTGTTGGATAGTTACTAATCAAAATCCACCCACGGTACATTTTATCACTATAGTAAATTGAAAATCCTTTCGGCTCAAATCCTTAAACCATTCTTTACGGTAAATTTGTAGTACTTATACTGATTCTTTTTTTTTTTTTTGGGTAACGTGAGAAACGATTGTAATTAAAACAATAAATTGATGACTCGTGTAGTTTATAATTTTTGAGAAATAGTTGAGGAGGTATATATGTAAAATATTTGTTGACGACGATGGATAAGAACAATAATAGTGGATTGTATACCATTCAATACACACACCATAGAATATTTCTATTACCTGTTGATTTAATATTTTAAAAAATGATCATTTTATTTAATTAATGAGCATTCTTCAGAGTTCAGACTATACCTTACCGACATATGTATGTATGTATTAATGTATGTGTCACAAGATTTTACTTAAAAAATTATATGCAAGCAATCTAGCCTACTTGACTCGCATTCATATTTCTTATGATGATATCGATTTGAACGAGAAACCCTAATTGTTTCTACACACAATATTCACGTTTTGGGATTAAATCCTTTAATTTACAGAAGTTAAAGGAAACAAAATTTATATATATATATATATATATATTTCAAAATCTGATAACAAATGACGATGAAGATGGTCTAGTTATCTCCTTGTTATTTAGACATAGTTAACACTTAACACGAACGATGATCAAGATTCAAGCATAATTATTAATTACCACCACCATTTTTTTCATTAGAGAGACATGTTCTTTAATTTCCGGTGGAATTAAAGAGATATATACTAATTATTGGTGGAGGAAGAGATGCCGAGAACTCCAGCCCACACTTGCTTCCTAACCTTTGATCTCTGCGGCTGAATCCCAAAGGAGCCACCACCTCCACCACCACCTCCACCCCCACCGTTACTACCGCTGCTGCCGCCGTTTCCACCGACAGTCGTTGTTGAAGATTGGCCACTAGGGTCGCTCATGTTTTTTTGCTTTCTTGTTTCCACCGAAGAGTGCTTGTACAAAAGAAATGAAAAACTAAAAGTTTGATAGTTATAGTCGTCGGGATCACGAGAGAGACACGAGAAGGAATTTTTTTTTTTTTTTTCTTTTCTACCGCTTGCAATGAAAGATGTACAAACTTCTGCACAATGTAGCTTAATATTTAGATAAATTTATTTTATAATTTATAGGAAAATAAATAAATATATATAATATATTAACTATTTAATTGGCATATAGATAGTTTATTAATTTGTAAAAAATAAAGTGAAAATGTAATGTTTTGAGTAGAAAATATAGTTTTTGAAAGATATCTCGAATGAGGTTTGACAAANAAAAAAAAAAAAAAAAAAAAAAAAAAAAAAAAAAAGATATCTCGAATGAGAAACGCTTTCATAAAAAAATCTTTTACTTTATTTTTTTATTTTTAGTAAGAGTCTCCCAATAGAAATGCTCCAAAGTATGATCTTATCTTCGAATCCAACGGTGCATAACTAATCGAAGCCATGTGTTACTTACTACTACTACGCACTAGTCACTACGATATATGAAATATCTTTAGCAACAACATTAATTATTTTATTAGAGATGCAGCCGCCACGCCACGCACTCAACCTATACCACTCACAGTCTCACACCACCATTATTGAGGCCTTCACTCGTCAGCATGACGCATTCACTTTGACGTCATTAATTAGTAGCTACTCTTTTCTTTTTAAAGAGGGAAAAAAAACCTAAATGGCGAAATGTATAATTTGTCAAATACGTACATGGCAAATTATACATTATACTGTATACACTACAAGTATGAAAGTTAACGAAGTCATAAGGAGGATACTGGTCAAATATAAAATAACATCTCTAGACAAAACGGATTTCGACTTTTAACGATATTTGTTAAACATCAACCTGAAGTCAAAATGTGAATAGCTGTGAATAATACAACAAATAATATTTGTTCAAAGCCCCTAAATTTTGACATAGTAAGGACGCAAGTTATTTCAGATATTAAAAGGCAATTTTCATCTCAGTTATTGATAATTTTGATTATTTACAAATTTTCTCATGTTTGACATTTCTTATATTTATAATTTTTATAATATAGTTATTGTAATTTACCCAAAATGTAATTTTATCATTTGCAGCGGTACGCCTGTTTGTATGTTGTATGGGCCTAGCAATCAACAATCAAGAGAATTAGCCCAAACGTAACGGGTCCAGTCAACCAACGTTTATAGAAGTTAACAGATCCACTGTGGCACTCAAGTAAGCTAATTTCTCTGGTGAAATCCAGGTAGGTTCAAGCCTGAGCATTGGAATCGTTTTTTTTTTTCCTCCTCAGTCTCAAGACTCTGAAAATTCTACATCAAAAGAACAGATCAAGATCCAATATTTAAGTCTGAAGTTTGAAAAATTTACATCGAACTAAAACGACAAATAACATCATTAATAGAATCGATTATTCCTGTTTTAGAAAGAAACCATTATAAAAGGTAAGAGTTCTGAACTTTTTGTGTTTGCTTTTTTAGCGCGGTACTCCCGTTGAACGAGCTTTCCTCAGACTCCCGCGAGTGACCCTTAGTGTTTCCTCCATTATCGTCTCTTTCGCAGATGACGCTCGCTGAATCGCAGACGCTGGTTGTGGTGACGCTGCAACAATCGGTGCCGCTTTCTCTTCCTCTGTTGACAATGGCTGTGGCGGATCAGCGTTTGTTTTCGTGGCGGTTGAGGGAGATGGTGGTGGTCCAGGTGGAGGTAGAGTAGTGAGTTTGGTTTGCGACACGCTTGCTTTTGCTTCTTTGATCTCTGTTTGCTGTTGTTGTTGTAGCTGCTGCTTACGCGGGGAGGATGAAGGAGGCTTTGGTGATGATATAGGTTCTTTGGTTAGAAGCTGTGGTTTCTTTGATTGCAGACGCGCTTGAGGAATGGAAGCTGCTTGGCTCGTCGTCTTAAGATCCGGTTGTTTCTGTTTATCCTCTTCTGCTTCTGCGTGCTTCTTTACCTAATGAATCAAGAAAGTGAGAAACACTCATCAACATTATCACCATTGTACAAGGAGAAACATATTTTAATGATCTTCTAGCGAGCATATAGAAGAAGATGAAAAGCAGATAGATCCCTACGTTGCTACTCTTGGTATTTTTAAAGTGCATAAATATGAGTACCTTAGGCTGAGGTTTTGGTGTTGATTGTAGAGCTACAAACTGAAGGATATCTGTGATTCTTGTTTGTCCATAGGACACTGCTTTTCTGCAGTATATAACTGCCATATCTCCAGCTTTGGTCCTTAGCTCAATCAAGTTACGGTCGATTTCATTTTCATGCTTCGCAACATATGGTCTAAAGAAGGAATCGTAAACGTATGTAGTTCCCTGTGGAAAGAAAAGAAAAGTACAGTGAGATAGAACTCAAATGGATCACATACAATGGTACTACTACTAACTGACTATCATTTAGCTACCACTAGAGTTTACTCACTCTGGTCTTGGGGAACCAAAGATATATGACAAATGCCAGCTTTGCTTCGCTGTATAGCGGAACCCTTCATGAAACCAGGAACAGAAACAAAGTAAGTACATCATATATCTCAATTTTCATTTGAAAGCAATCCTATATCAATAAGACCAACCAGGAAGCAAAAGCATCGCCAACTCTTTCGAAAATGGTCAAAGCAGCCACCAAAATCCTGCAACAAGTTTGAAAAGAAAACTAGACTTTAATTTACAACAAAAGAAAACTCATAGATTAGAAGAAAGAGATGAGAAAGCCAATCAACACAAACCAATATTGGCACCAGAACCGAAGCTGTTGCATCTCAGGCTTATTCTTCTCAACCGCTTTGTAGCATTCATAAGCAGGATACGCATATCCAAATACCATTCTGCCAACAAACGAAAAGTCAAAAATACAAATTCACAAAATCCCTTGATCAAGTAGTTAATACTAATGAAACCTCAAATAAAAGAGATCAGATTCATACACAAGCCCTCTTGTTAGAAACGATCCAATCATTGTGCACACCTGATAAAAAGGAACAATAAAAAAATATAATCATCAAGCCACACAAATTATATGAAGAACATACAACAAAAGATGCATGAGTATATATATACTATTTCAACTAACAAGAATCAATACTCATAACAAGATTAGAATCAATCAATGAACCGAACCCTACTATGTAATTTCTCCAGCTAAGGTATACATTAACTTTTTACAAAAAAACTCATATAGCTGGATCATCTAATGCTCTCTCAACCAACTAACACATAAAGAATCACGAGTAATCATTAAAGCTTAATCCTATGAACGAATGTACATTTGAAATCTACTCTTCTTAATCCTTACTGGTAAAATTAAATTAGTGTCGGCGATGAGATGACTAGAGCAAATTCAAATGTGATAACCTCAGAGGATTCAAGTGAACGAGATTTGTGTTCGATTTTGTTTTTTTTTTTAATCTCAGAGCTCTCTTCGAATTTTGAAAATCGAAGCTACGAATCTAGAGAAGATGCACAAATTTGAAATCGATTGCAACTAAAGCATCTGATACAGAAACTAAAAACAAGGAAGTGAAGATTGATGAATAAGAGCTTCAAATCGATCGCCATTGATAAAACAAACACATTAAACTGAGCTTCAACCGACTGAACAAATAATACCTCCTGAAGAAAAGAAAAAAGTTTCTGGAAAGTGAATCGAATCGGAACAGTTCAAAGTAGACTTCGGCGGAAACGATTTCGAAATGTCGGCGGACGGAGCAGATTGATCGGCGTAATGCGGCCGGAGACCGTTACGCAGACGGCGGCGAGAGCGAGAGAGCGGGGAAAGAGACAAAATGATTATGAGAAAGAAAAAAAAAAGAGTAAAATAATACAATTCAATTTTTTTTTATTTTTCTTGTCAAATAATACTACTATTTACTTTTATTTGAAAGGGGGTTAAGTGATCCTCTGTGTTATGAGCTAGCGTACACTACGATTCTTAGAGGTTAATCTCTCCTGTGATTTGAATTGGACGGTTTAGATCTTTAACATCTGGGATTCGATGAATGGTATACTGTAGTCACTTTGTAGCTTATCGTTGCTAGTCTTACTATGATCCAAGCTTTTCTTGTGAATTCTGTGCTGGAATTTATATACTTTTTACCAATTTGATCATTTTTTTTTCTTTGGATTCTTTTTATTTTCTTAATTTGATTGGTTGACTGATTTATTTTCCCCTAAAATAGTTAATGAGTATGGCTATAATTGTTCATATAATTATGACCAAAATGGTAGTTTATCTTTTGATGAATTCTTTGGTGGATTTTTATTTTTCCTACTAATTTGGTCCCTTTTCCCCATTGAATTATATATAATTCCTATTAATGTTTTACACTATTCTACAAACAATAAATAAGTATGGCTATAATTTACCAAACATTTGAAGTCTTCATAACAATGATTTGTAATTTGTAAATATAAAATGATAAATATTTTATATTTAGAATTTTACTGTTACATGAAAAATTAGACTTTGGTTTTATGTTCTATCAAGTGAATTCATTATGCATCATGAGTTCATGACCATAAAAATACCAAGAGCAGGGAAAGAGACAAAATGCTAATGACGGAAATAAAGGTAATTACAAAAAAAAATTGAAAAACCATAGTAGCTATTGTTACACAAGTCACACTGTTTTTAGTTTTCCTTATGAGCCATTTTTAAATATTTACTTTTATTAAAATGGTGTTAAGGGATCTCCTTGCAATTGCTTAATAAACCATACAATTGGGACAATAATTTTAGACCAGCAGCATTATAGCATTCAAATCAAATAAATCATACAAGTCAAACAAATTATACGAAATATTTTTTTTCAAGTTTGAATCTAAATTTTAGATTTGGAGAGAGGGAGTAGGAAATGGTTTGTTTAAGTCCTAATGACATAATAATAACAATGAGAAACTTAGTTCTCAATTGTAATCTATTTAATTTGATTCGACAAATCTCGTGCACAAAATCTTATTTTATAATAAATTTTTTTAACCATATAAGTATAATAATTTAAAAATTACTTTAGTCGAAAAAATAGAATAATTTGTTGTTGCCAAATCAGAAAAATGTATGTACCATGTCAGTTTTTTATTTGAGTATAATATTATCATCCTTTAATGAAATATATATATATATATATATTCTTTTAATCATTTTAATTAGAAAAATAATGAAAGCTGCGAAAGCTCACACCACACGGCCAAAAGCTGAGCAACATGACGGTGAGTATCTATATTGTTTGACCAAATATGATGCACACACGGAATGTTTTGGTTATCACACACTACTTTAATGCAAAGATGATAACCAAATATGATGACCAAATACATATTTTACAATAGACGTGTTTTTTCGAACTAATAATTATTACGGATTTATTTTAAAACTAGTTTCATAATAGAACTAAGGGTAAACTATATTTGCATTACTATATACGTAAAACATGGAACTCAAAATTAAGTAGCACTAGATAAAGCTTGGAACTTAATACAATATCGTGTCCAAATTTCTGTAATGTTGGGAAATCTAAGTGGCAAAAATAAGTATACAAAGTCACACAAACCGTTTCGATTCGCCTAGCGCTGCTTCGCTAACACTGATGGCTCCTCAATCTTACAAAGGTTTATCTACATTGCCAAAGATTCTGAGACTCCAGCTCAATATCAAAATTCTGGACAAGGAAACCAGCTCAATATCAAAGATTGTTAATCTTGTTGCTTTGGAAATGATAATGAAAAAAAAGGGTCGTCTCTCTGCCCTCCTTGCAGAGACTGAGGCAGAGATCTCATCACTGATAAACCTCCATAGATTTAATCTCGTTGATCGTTGCAAGGGAGAATTCTCCCTTGATGATGCTGATATACGTCGTCCTATTACTATTCAGTTTGTTTTTAAGTGTTTATTTCCCTTATTGAAAAGACTTAACCTTAATTAATTCCAGACTTGTGTAATTAAGGCTTATGAGCCAAAAAAAAAAACATACAACCAGATTTTATATTCTACATCATTGGATCATATACAATTTTGAACCCATATATTTTGATGAAAATTATATATGATTGATAGGAAAAAAATTAAATGTCAGATACACAATTTTTAAAAATATAAAAATCAGCTGTCTTATAAAATTAAATCTGATCAAAAAAATCATGAATTTAACTTGACGTCCAGGCGAGATGGATCAAACTGGTGACCTCACAATTGTTGACTGTTAACTGTTGTAAGCATATTAATCTTATTTATACTGGTTCTGAAACATTATCTAAAATTTTTTTAGCCGATGTGAGACGTTGTACATAGTTCTTTTATTTCCATAAATTTAAAATTTTCATTTTTCTAAAAATTCTTAATATAGAAAATTCTGGAAATTTAAAAAAATGTTAATGAATGACATGTCAAATTCTGATAGGTTGTTTAAAATAATTCTTAATATAGGAAATTCTGGAAATTTTAGAAAATATTAATAAATGATATGTCAAATCTTGTTTAAAATCTTATTTGGACAGTTTTAGGACCTTACTTTTATTTAATATAGATTAGTTTTTCGACGCAATCAGAGAAGAGAATAATTTGGCCAGAAGCCCAAAAAATTTAGGCCTACAAATTAATAAAAAAGAAAACTTTTAAAAATGCAATAATAGGAGATTGAAAGATTCGAACTCCTTACCTCAGGATCTACACTTAGACTAGACCCGTTACCAACTGAGCTGAATAAAAAATTTGGATGCTCAAAATCGAAAGGTTACTTATATCATAAACGGCTACAATCACATGTTTGGCTTGCTTGGCCTCAACGCCATAACGGGTAAATAAAAACCGGATGCGGTGGTTGAAGTTGACTAAATGACTCGTAATGAATTTTACAGGTAACCAAAAAAAGAAGAAGTTGATTAAAACATTAGAACGTCATGGCAACTACCAAATTGGGACATTGCAACTCGCCCACGTTGCTTCCTTCCCAGGCAAGGGGAACTCCCGTAATTACGAAAACAAAATTGGCAAAAACGGATCCCGTCCCGCGTGGTTTGATCAGTGTCGGTGCGCCCTCTCTATTTCCTTATTTTTAGCCAAAATCTGTTTGCTTTCGAAATCCCTAGATCTAGCTCTGTTTTTTTCAAAAAGAAAAAATCGACCTAAGGAGAACAAAATGGTGGCGAAACCAAAGTCAAGATGTTGTTGTTGTACTTGGTTCATTGGTATCATCGTCTTAATCGCTGTTATTCTCGCGGTCGTTTTAACATTCAAGCATAGATCAAACCACTCCAATGATGATCAACCTGGCTCCATTGACAAGAAGTACGCTGATGCTCTCAAGATCGCTATGCAATTCTTTGATATCCAGAAATGTATACAATTCTTGCACCCCACCCTCCTCCATTTTTTTTTTAAATCACATTTCTCGTTTCTTTTGTTCGTTGTAATGCTTATCTCAAATTGTGAATATTACGGTCTCCGAACTCATAGCTTTTTGAATATCATTTTTTTCTTGAATTACATTTTCAATGTGTTTTTCGCTTTTGGCACATATTATATATATTCATCTTTTGATGCAGCTGGTAAGCTAGAGAACAACAAGATATCATGGAGGGGAGATTCAGGTCTTAAAGATGGAAGTGAAGCAAGTATCGACCTATCCAAAGGTCTATACGATGCTGGAGATCACATGAAGTTTGGTTTCCCTATGGCTTTCACTGCTACAGTTCTCTCCTGGTCCATTCTTGAGTACGGTGATCAAATGGCTTCTGTTGACCTATTGGATCATGCTAAATACTCTCTCAAATGGACTACTGATTTCCTTATCAATGCTCATCCTTCTCCAAATGTTCTCTATATTCAGGTACGTTAATGCTCGTTGCATCATTATGTATATGAATCTTTGATTAGAGTACTGATTTAGATTTATTCAATTTGTTTTTTTAAATCATGGAGGTGGGAAATCCGGAGACGGATCATAAATGCTGGGATAGGCCAGAAACTATGACTAGGAATAGAACTCTTACCAAGGTTGATACAGAGACTCCAGGGACTGAGGTTGCTGCGGAGACAGCAGCAGCTATGGCTGCAGCATCTTTAGTCTTTAAAGAAAGTGATACCAAGTATTCAAGCACGCTTCTGAAGCATGCGAAGCAGTTGTTCGATTTCGCAGACGATAACAGGGGATCTTACAGTGTCAGCATACCTAAGGTTCAGCCTTATTACAACTCAACTGGATATGGGGATGAGCTTCTTTGGGCTGCTTCATGGTTGTACCATGCAACAGAGGATAAAACATACCTTGACTTTGTGTCGAAGAATGGTGAAGAGTTTGGTAATTTTGGAAGCCCGTCGTGGTTTAGTTGGGACAACAAGCTTCCAGGAACACATGTAAAATAAAGACAAGACACTTCTTTATAAATCATATGATTCATGTTCTTGCTTGTTTGATTAATTTAACATTTTGGTGTGACGACTTGTTACGTTTGCAGATACTATTATCAAGATTAACCTTCTTCAAGAAAGAGTTATCAGGAAGCAAAGGACTTGAAGGTTATAAAGACACAGCAAAAGCTGTCATGTGTGGACTTATACCAAGCTCCCCAACAGCTACATCTAGTAGAACTGATGGTACTTTTCTTACACCTCACGTTAAAACCATTCACTAATGATAGAAATATATCTGAATCATCACTTATTGTTAGTTATCTAATTTTGTTTTGATAGGTGGTCTAGTATGGGTTAGTGAATGGAATGCGCTGCAACACCCTGTGTCCTCAGCATTTTTAGCTACACTGTACAGTGACTATATGCTCACCTCTGGTATTAAGGAACTGTCTTGTGATGATCAATCCTTTAAACCTTCAGATCTCAGAACATTCGCCAGATCTCAGGTCCGTACGTATAGATTACTATAGGAATGAGGTTACCAAAATAGTCTATAAAATTAACATCACATTCAGAGAACATAACTTGATATATAAATATATAATGTGCAGGCTGATTACATGTTAGGGAAAAATCCAGAGAAAATGAGCTATTTGGTGGGATATGGTGAGAAATATCCAGAATTTGTGCATCATAGAGGAGCATCGATACCAGCTGATGCAAACACAGGATGCAAAGATGGGTTCAAGTGGCTTAACTCGGACGAACCAAATCCAAACGTAGCTTATGGTGCACTTGTTGGTGGACCGTTTTTGAACGACACGTTTATAGACGCAAGGAACAATTCTATGCAAAACGAGCCAAGCACTTATAATAGTGCTCTTGTCGTTGGTCTCTTGTCAAGTTTGGTTACTATGTCTTCCTCAATAGAATCCTTTTAATTAGAAATCACACACACCTTATTTGCTTCATTCTATAAATGTTATGTAATGTATAAAAATGTTAATGATATATGGTTTTGTCGAGAGCATTTACAAATGAAATGGTCCCCAAAGAACAAAGAAGGGGTGAAAAGGACATTTCACAGAAAAGGCAATAATTACATCCACAAACCAAAAATGCTCTGCAAACTAGAAAAGAAGCAAAAGAGCCAAAAGTGGAGAAACGTGTGATGGATCTCTTTCAGTCTTCGTCTTCTTCCTCCAACATGTTCGACCCTTCACTGTTCACTCTCTACTCTCCACTTCTCTCGCTTCTTTCCCAAAGTAGCTATCTTTACAAAGATCCATGTCTCTTCTGATCAGATCCACGTACGTTTCACACCTCACTCTCTACCAACCTAGAAACTCAAAATCATCCTCTTTCACCAATCAAATCTCCTTCTTCTCGTCTTTTAATCACAACCCTTTTGTTAATTTGGTCTATAAACGAAACCCAACAATAATGCAATCTGTTTCTCCTTCTTCTTCTTCGAAAATGGCTGTTAAGAGCTCCTTGATTGACCCAGACGGTGGTGAATTGGTGGAATTGATAGTACCGGAATCTGATATTGCGGCGAAGAAAGCTGAATCAGAGACGATGCCGAAAGTGAAACTGACGAAGATTGATCTTGAGTGGGTACATGTGATCAGCGAAGGTTGGGCTAGTCCTTTGAAAGGGTTCATGAGAGAAGATGAGTATTTGCAAAGTTTGCATTTTAATTCTCTTAGGTTACAAAATGGTACTTTTGTCAACATGTCGCTTCCTATTGTTCTTGCTATTGATGATGACACCAAACAACAGATCGGATCATCCCAAAACGTTGCTCTTGTTAGCCCCCAAGGTGATATCATCGGTTCTCTCCGAAGGTATACATATATCAAAATTACAACTTTGTTATGTTTCTTCAAGGAGTAGAGTCTTAAAGTATAGTCCTGGCTTGTTGATTTGTTGATATGTGTAATCCTGTTTATAAAGTAATGTACTTTTTTATATATGAATCTTTGTTTGTGAATTGTAGTGTAGAGATATACAAACACAACAAGGAAGAGAGGATAGCTAGAACTTGGGGAACTACTTCTCCAGGATTGCCTTATGTGGAAGAATACATTACTCCATCTGGAAACTGGCTCATTGGTGGCGATTTAGAAGTTTTTGAGCCGATTAAGTATAACGATGGGCTTGATCATTACAGGCTCTCTCCCAAACAGCTTAGGAAAGAGTTTGATAATCGTCAGGCTGATGCTGTGTTTGCATTCCAGTTAAGGAATCCTGTGCACAATGGACATGCTTTGTTGATGAATGATACACGAAAAAGGCTTTTGGATATGGGTTACAAGAACCCTATTCTCTTGCTTCATCCTTTAGGAGGTTTCACGAAAGCTGATGATGTTCCTCTTGATGTTCGAATGGAACAACATAGCAAGGTAAAATAATTCACTGGTCTTTCTCTGAGTTTGTCTTCCTTATAAATCATTTAGGTTATGATTTTATTTGATTATGATGTTGTAGGTTCTAGAAGATGGAGTTCTTGACCCAGAAACTACTATTGTCTCGATATTTCCATCACCAATGCACTATGCTGGTCCAACTGAAGTTCAATGGCACGCCAAGGCTAGGATCAACGCTGGTGCTAATTTCTATATTGTAGGTCGTGATCCTGCAGGAATGGGCCATCCTACTGAGAAGAGAGATCTTTATGATCCTGATCATGGGAAGAAAGTCTTAAGCATGGCCCCTGGACTTGAGAAACTAAATATTCTTCCATTTAGGGTAACATAACATAATTTCTTGACTGCAAAATCTTAGTTTCTTGATTATCTCTGAATATGCTACTTCAGTTCTCAATCATGTGTGTTGTTTGTATCTTTCAGGTTGCAGCTTATGATACAGTCGAGAAGAAGATGGCATTTTTCGATCCTTCTCGTGCAAAAGAGTTTCTTTTCATTTCTGGAACAAAGGTAAGAGACCGAGTCTTGTGATTCTTACTGAAGGCTCCAGTTTCCAAGAGTCATCTTGATTGCGATTAGACCTGAGTTTTTTTTCTCGGTTTTCTTGTTTTTTTTTTCTTATAGATGCGAACTTATGCAAGAACAGGGGAGAATCCTCCAGATGGGTTTATGTGTCCGAGTGGATGGAATGTTCTTGTCAAATACTATGAGAGCTTGCAAGAAAGCGAAGAATCGTCAAAACAACAAGCCGTTGTTTCAGCCTAAAGAATCTAATTAGCATCTCTTCCAGAATTGAAGCTTCTTAGTGATCTATAAGAGGCTTTTTGTTTCACCTTTTGGAATTGTATTGCTTAAACTATTACCCTTGGATCCATGTTTTTTGTCTCATGGAAACTCATAATGTTCTGCAAACTCGAAACCAAATAATGTTCTTGATGATGAGTGAAGTTTGTTAATAATTTCCAAGGTCCTCAATATTTCTCCGTCTCCTCTATTTCTTTGTCAGTTCATACTTTAGTGAATCGAAAACAGAAAAATGAGAGGCAAAAAGAGAATGGTCATATTTTATTACTTATTGATGTATCCATATATGTAGTGTGCAAAGAAAATAAACTAAAATAAATGGTTTTGAAACCAAAAGTCAACTAATTTTCACCCATGGTGTTTGTTTTCATGAGAAACTCAAAACTCACAATACCACAAAAGAAAGAAAAAAAAAACTGAAAGTAGAATATACCAAAACATTACAAGGACTTATAGCTCATGTAGCAGAGATACTTTTGAATTTCTTCACTCGGCTCTAGATTGACCAGCTCGAGAAGAGAGGATGATACCAACAATGAGACCGTACAACGCAAGTGCTTCAGCAAAGATGAGAATCAGAATCATTCCCACGAACAACTTTGGTTGTTGCGCATTGGCTCTGCATCACACAAAAGCACAAGATTACAAAGACAAACATCTTCACACACATAGAAACAATATCAGGAGCTGCTGCTAACTCATATACCCTTAGATTCTCACATCCAGTAACAGAAAAGTAAAAGACTTTAAGATAGCAAAACAAGAAAGAACAGCCCTAGTATGAAAAGAACTAAGCTCTCGTGATACTGAATCAATCAAAAAACTACCTTGCTGTTCAACTTCATCACAGGATCATAAAAGTTTGAATCTTTTCGTGACTCAAAGTATGAACAAAGAATCGAGATTTGACAGAGAATCAAACCAAACACAAACCAAAACAAGCCTAACATATGTTATGATAAGTTAAACATCTTACAACAAACTGAATTAGCCTAGAGATGATCAACTTCATCATCACAGGATCATAAAAGTTTGAATCTTTTCGTGACTCAAGTATGAACAAAGAATCGAGACTTGACAGAGAATCAAACCAAACACAAACCACAACAAGCCTAATATGTTAAAGAAAAGTTCAACATCTTAGAACAAATTGAATTAGCCAACCTATAGATGATATCATCGTGGGAATCAGATTGAGAAGTTACCTAACACCAGCATCACCAACGATGCCAATAGCCATACCAGCGGAGAGACCAGCGAGACCACAAGCAAGACCAGAAGAGAGATGGGCATAACCATCGAAGAGATAGTAAGACTTAGCCTTAGGGTTGATTCCAGTACTGATGATAACAGCAATGATGAGACCATAGATACCTAAAACACCAGCCATAACAACAGGAACGATAGATTTCATCACAAGCTCTGGTCTCATCACACCCATCGACGCTACACCAACCCCGCTCTTAGCTGTACCGTACGCTGCTCCCATACCTGAAATAAAAAACCAAAAATCGGATCGGATTGGATCAAAATCAAATCGGTGATTTCAATTTGTGCGAAAAGGAAAAAACAAAAAAGAGAGAGATCGGAGGAATGGGAAATTTAGATGTTGTTACAGGAGAAAACAAGAGCGGCGGCAGCGCCGAGGAATCCGAAGAAAGGAGCAGTTTCATCGCCGCTAAAACTTGAAGCCATGGCTCGTTTGATGAGATCTGATCGGTAAAGAGACAACAAAAAAAAAAATGTGTTTTTGAGGATTTGGGAGAGAAACAGAGAAACCAATCTTCTTCTTTTGTTTTCTTGTCAAATAATAAATGATTTGATTTTGATTGTTTGTTTAGTCATTGCCGGCCGTACGTCGGCTTGTGAAATTAAACCGGTCTTAAATTAGCTAACCAATCTAAACCGAACCATACCAAATTACAATTTTATCTTTTATGTATGGCTTTGGACAATACGAGTGTGTAGTTTATATAGATTATTAGAACTATAGAGCTAGAGATGGAGATTTATAGTTTGAGTATAAGTGTATAACTTAGAGAATTGTTCATGTAATGAACGTTGATCATATATTTGTATGTAGGCATTGTGTCTTTAGAGTTAATTACTTTTGAGTTGTGGTGGACATGACTAATAACATCGCTCAAGAATATATTCGATCAAATGAGGAAATTGATAGTATATTTTAATTTTTTTATTTGACTCGATAAACTTAAAAAGCATTTGATAAAATTAAACTACAAGAACGATTCTCTAACTTTAGTTGGCGATTTAGTTGCTTTTTATTATGAATTGAGAGAGTGATATGTTTGAGATTGTTGAAATATCTTGAGTTTGTTGAAATTATGAATTGTTATCCAAATTTATGAGTGATGTATCAAGTAATTTAACTAAACGTGAGATGCCACTTGTGTTCTCTGTCACAATGCACTTGAAATGAGAGACCATCTATTTTTCTCTTGTGAGTTTGCGGCTGGTATTTGGAACAATCTTGCCTCACGCATTTACTCCACTCGACATTCCGCCGATTGGCAAACTGTGGTCCATACCGCTTCTACTCACTGGTTTCACTGGATAATTGGGTTTCTTGCGTGCTACGTTCTGCAGATCTCTGTCTACTCCTCTTGGCGGGAACGGAATGACCGTCGACATGAAGCTCCCCCAACTGCACAGACTCAGCTTATTCAACGGATTGATAGACAGATTCGAAACCAACTGCTTACAATCCAGTTTGGAGGTGATGTCCGATATGAGGATGGCCTGGGCATTTGGCTAGCATCGCGATTTTGATCGCTCCCTTTCTATTCTTAATCAGCACTTTCTGTTTTTGTTATTTTTCTTGATTTTACTATTGCATAAGATGTAAAAGATGTAAAAATGCTATTTCTTTTTCGAATCTAATTTAACATTTTTTTCAAAAAAAAATAATAATAACTAAACGTGGTTTCATTAGAGAGAAACTCTTCAAAACTAAAGTTATATATCCTACTATATTAATTGAGAAGTACAAATATGAAACTAACCTTAAAATGTGTAAAAAATTACATTCAATTGCCATTAGAAAAAAATAATTAAGCTTAATTAACTAATTTAAATAAATATAATTAATTAAAAATAAAAAACACTCACATATCAAATATTAAAAAATCTAAAAAAATCTAAAAAAATATTTTCTCTCTCTAATAAATTATGGACGAAATTACTAATTATTTTTTTTAAAATATATAAACCAATCAGAATTTTAAAAACTAAGATTTTATATCCAAGTATACAATACAATTATTTTTAATAACTAAATTCGAAGATTTTGTTAAGATTTCAAATTATGATTCTCCTATCATCTTTATTTTATTTTATTTACAAATTGTTTAGAACTTTCATATAATACTTATAATTAATAAAATGCATATTTTCTGCATATGTTGTGATTTGAATTTTTTTAAACGAAGATATATTACTAAATGTATGAAAATGTGTGTTTTAATTTCCACATTGGCGGGTTGGTAAAACTAAATTTATATAAATTAATAATTTTTATTTACTCATAATTATAATATTAAAATTACTATTTTATATTTCACAAAATATGATGCAAATACAACAAATAAACAATATAAAACTGTAATAATACGTCAAAAAGAAAATATTATAATATTCTAAAATAATTAGTATTCATATAGACTAATAGATTTACATAACAATTAAAAATAAATATTATCTCAAACAAAATAATTTTTTTAAAAAAACAATAATTTTTATTATTATATTATAATTTTTTAAAAAAATGTTGACCCGTGCTTTAAGCACGGGATATATCCTAGTGTATATATGAATCTTTATCTCTAAACAAAATAGGTTGACTGATTGATGAGTTAGTTATTTAAAAATATTTCACACACCGAAAATAATATAATTGGAAATTATTTTTCTTTTTTCGATTTACACTTGGAATTAGTATTAACTTCTTTTCATATCCAAAAGAGAATGTGTCACGGTATGAAAGCCTATATTGTGGGGAAAAAAAGGTTGCAAGACGAGTTAGGATAGTAGGAGGGCGCAACAAAAAACTGTATTGGTTGTAGTCGTTGTACGTTGTCTACATTTGTAGGAACAAAAGTTGCAAGATAAGGCATTGGTTTAGTGTTTTGCTTGCTTGTTTTTTTTTTTTTTTTTTGCTTGGTCGTTTATAGTAAACGGTAGGGGTTTAGTGTGTTTGGATTGTTATGTACTTTACATTTTGCTATGTTCTATCATCTATGATATATATATATATATATATATATATATGCAACGGGTCTGTTTTAAAATTATGTCTCGTAACATATATGAATGCATAAGTAAGCGAGCATGAACCTTTAATCATCAGTTATCAGGTAGTAGTTGATATGGCAGCTCCGCCGATTGGTCGAAGTCACGCTAACCATCAGGCCTTCGGCACACATAACTTAGATACAGTGGATCGTGACATATCCTCGTAATCATGTTTTCAAGTTAGGAAAAAAAAATGTTTTCAAGTTAGATTAACATTTTAGAAAGAAAAATATTCAAATAGTTTTCATAATCATTAATTAAGTCAGCGAAACTTATAAGACATGGTGGCAAATAAAGTATAACATGACTTCCAAACAATATCTTTTTTCTTTTTTGACTTCTTAAAACAAAATCTAATAAAATATATATATGTACATATGTATGTGTGTGATGATACATATATATTATATGATAACGCAAAAATAGGATGCATATGATTAGCATTATAGCAACATATAAAAAAACAGAGAGTCAACTAACCGCATTCATGAATGGAATGTCATCCGTCAATCATTAGATTTGGTGATACGGCTGATATTAATTTACAAATGTAAACCTATGTCGTCAAATACTATCGAGTGAAAGGTATATATGTATCAAAAATTTAATTTAAACTGTAAATGAAAATAATCCGTCTTAACTTATACAGAGGGATCATATATGTTTACGTACGAAGTACTAATTAAGCATTTGTTTTGACTTTTGAGATATAAAAATCTGACAACGAAAAACCAAATTTTATGTGCATGAATGTTTTGCGATTCTTTAAATTTGACATGCGTTTGTTTTTATTCGCAGTTTGTATTTGTTAGAAAACTTAGAGCGACCAAATGAATTAACATGCAATGAACCAGACGATATAGTTCCTGGGAGGTCAAAAACATAACGGACTTTGACTTGTATAATATATAGTTGCATGTTTGATGTTATGTTAACACAGCATCATATCGCCATCGTTCATTCGTCCTTGCAGTCTACCGAACTAATTAATCTCAAACTAATAGATAAAAAATGTTTAAACCCCAATAATATTAAAAGATGTTCATTCGACAGATAGTTCATATATCGTGTGTTTATTAAAATGATTTGAATACAATTATGCAATAGCTAGAAACTAAGACGGTTGACACCAAAGCAAGCCAATAAAAAAGGAGTTGAAAGAAATGAACCGTATATTCCCTTAATATATCTGCACAATCTAAATAATAATGCGAAATTGTTATTCTGATGAATTTCTAATTCAAAACAGATTAACAAGTGGATTCGTTTATATTTGAGTATTTGACACCAAGTCAAAATAATTTTTTGTTGTGAATTCGAATCTTACAAATGTGTGTACATAAAATTTGAAATAGTTCTATAAATACGAAATTTATTGTAAGCATTTTAGTGTATATATCAAGATATATGATGAATCTTACGGAGTTTACTAATTCTATTATAGGTATTGTTGCAAATGCTACGCATTTTATAATGTTTAACTAAACATAATGACAACGACTATTATATATTTCCATTTAGATGATAAGATTAGTCCGAAGACTCCAAACCCTTCGTTGGATTAGAATGGCATATAGAAATATTAGTCCAAAACTCATGTAACTCGAATTTACTCACAAATTTTATATGCTAAATAATTAATGTTATACATACTAAATAATTATCACAGATATATATTTAATAGCGGGAATACACCGAGGCAACGATTTTATGTGCATGAATGTTTTTCTAAAAACTGATATGTGTTTGTATGTTTATTTTATACTTGTTTTGTTATTATTAGTAGTAGAAAACTTGTGAGGACCATAATAATTAGTATGCAACGAATTGAACCAGAAGAAACATCCCCTGCTTGGTGAACTAAAACGTAAAGAACTCTTTTGACTTGTATAATAATATATATAGTTTGCATGTATATATGTTTGACGTTAACACAACATATCCATCATTAATTCGTCCCTGCAGTCTCCCAAACTAATTAATCAAATAATCGATAATTATAGATTAAGCCCCTCTCGAGGATCATGTAAATCCAATAATATAAATACATAATGTGTTTCCTTCACGAATCATATATTCTGATTTATGTAATCATATTAATAGCGATTATTGTTATTTGAATACAATCATACTTGTAAAAAAATACATGATGTATCAGATATTATTTTATAGAAAAAAAAGAGAGAGTTAATGAAATATTGGATCATACATAATTATCTCCATAAATGTTTATCTGGTGAGATGTGGATACCAAAACATCAAAACATATGTATGTACAGTGAAGACTTTCTTCAATTCCTATTAAACATCACTTTGAATCTTTTTATAATCATTACAATGGAATTAAAATTCAGACAATGAAACTTCAATTGTTTCATAAATTCTTTTATAGAATATTAAAACCGCCGCTGAACTTTGTTGTTTTAGAGAGAAACAAAGGATAAATATGAATATGATATATATACTTGAAGGAAAAAAAGATGACGACGTCTCCCTTGGAGTTTGTATTGGTTCTTTACTTCTTTTGCATAGTTTCACACGAGTCACAAAAACCATTTTGTACAGTTTGATAACGTCTGAAATCGTTATTAACTAAAAGTTAACTATCACTAACGTTTACGGTTGTGGAAGGCCATCAAATAATATAGTCTTACATTTTCTTAAGAAATTTGTCCATAACATTAAAAAAATTATGAAAACAGTATTGTTATTTCCTTCAACCAACCTTAATCATATAAAATCTTATTAATTATACAGTCGAGACCTTGATTATATATATTGTACTTTTCTAATATTTCAGAATAACAATCATATTATTGTTTTACATTATTAGAATATATATTTTCGTAACGTACGTATACAGTATACTAAAATGTCCCGTTGCCCACTATATAAACAACACAAGTCAGAACACAATTCTCATCATCACAAAACACAAAACATTTCACAACAAGAAAATCATCAAATAAGAGAAGACAAAAAAAATGGCAGCACGAGCGACATTCATAATCTATGCTCTCTTCCTAGCATCACTCCAACTCCTCCTAACACGCCACCTGTCCTCCGCCGCCGGAGGATCATGGAACGTCCTCCTCCCCAACGTGGGAATCTCCGCGATGCATATGCAGCTCCTCCGCAACGACCGTGTCGTAATGTTCGACAGAACCAATTTCGGACCATCGAACATATCTCTACCTAACGGTAACTGCCGCGACAACCCCAACGACGCTATCTCAAGAACCGACTGCACAGCTCACTCGATCGAATACGACGTCGCGATGAACACCGTCCGTCCCTTAACGGTACAATCAAACACATGGTGCTCATCCGGTTCGGTTAGACCGGACGGTGTTCTCGTCCAAACCGGTGGAGACAGAGACGGGGAGCTAAAAGCGAGAACCTTCTCTCCTTGTAATAACGACCAATGTGATTGGGTCGAAATCGACAACGGTCTCTGGAAGAGAAGATGGTACTCTTCCAACCATCTTCTTCCCGACGGTAAACAACAAATCGTCATCGGAGGTCAAGGACAGTTCAACTACGAGTTCTACCCCAAAACGACAAATCCTAACGTAGTCGCGTTACCGTTTTTGGCTGAGACTAATGATCGAGGACAAGAGAACAATCTTTATCCTTATGTGTTTCTGAACACCGATGGGAACTTATTTATATTCGCTAATAACAGAGCGATACTACTCGACTATGTTAAGAACACGGTGGTTAAAACTTTTCCGGCGATTCCCGGTGGTGATCCCAGGAGCTACCCGAGTACTGGCTCAGCCGTGCTATTACCGTTAAAGAATCTTGAAGCGGATCAAATCGAGGCAGAGGTTCTGGTGTGTGGAGGTGCACCGAAAGGATCGTACAACCTCGCTTTTAGAAGGAAGACTTTCGTAAAAGCGCTTGACACGTGTGCGAGGATCAAGATCAACGATGCGGATCCTCAATGGACGGTGGAGACGATGCCACATGCTAGAGTCATGGGAGATATGACGCTTTTACCTAACGGAGATGTTTTGATCATCAACGGGGGAGCTTCTGGTTCTGCTGCATGGGAGCTTGGTCGTGAACCGGTTTTGGCACCGGATGTATACCATCCCGAAAATCCGGTTAACACGAGGTTTGAGACCATGAACCCAAGTACAATCCCGAGAATGTATCACTCCGCGGCGGTTCTTTTACGTGACGGTAGGGTTCTTGTCGGAGGAAGCAATCCTCATGCGTTCTATGTGTTCACCGGAGCGCTTTTTCCGACGGAGTTAAGGTTGGAAGCTTTCTCTCCGGCTTATCTTGAACCGCAGTTTGCTACTCTTCGTCCGAGGATTCAATCTCCTAAATCGCAGTCCAGGATTAAGTATGGGATGAATCTGAAGGTGAAGTTTAGTGTAGTTAGAGAAGTTACGGGTCCGGTGAAAGTTACAATGGTGTTTCCTTCCTTCACGACTCATTCCTTCTCGATGAATCAGAGGCTTTTGGTTTTGGACAATGTTAAGTTTACGAGGAAAGGTAGATCAACGACGTATGAGGTTCAAGTAAGGACTCCGAAGTCGGCGATTATCGCACAACCTGGTTATTATATGATATTTGTGGTGAATCAAAACATACCAAGCGAAGGTGTCTGGGTGAGGTTACAGTAATGATCATATTTTTATATATTTTCTAGCTGTGTGTACGTTTTATTTATTGGTTGAATTGGTTCTTTAAGGAAGAACCTAATTTAATTGTACATGAATGTAATAATTAAAAATGTGTGTTCTTGATTTGATGATAATAAATTAATTGGATACTCTTGTTTTGTGTCGGTTGTTTCATTTTTATACATATTAAGAAATTCAAGAATAATAATAATTCAGCCACTACAAAAAGACCCCCTTTAATTAACTTCGTATAAATTAGAGGGGAACGTGTTCAAACCTGTATGTACATTAAGTTAAGATAAATAGGGGGAAAAACTGGAATATGAATTGAAGAAGGAAATTAAATGCTAGTGTATCTGAAGCACAAAGTGATGAAACAACAAAGAAGTAAAACTTTTCAACTTGATCTTCAGACAGACTAGAAAATGCTGGAACCAGAAGCAATCGTATGCATGCACTTCAAAAATTGGTCTGACCTTTTCTGTTTTACATGCAACATATAACATTCGAACGAAGAATTAGCTAAGCAAACTATATAGAAGACAAGATTTCTAGACTGAAAAATCATTCAAGATTTCTTGACTGGAAAAAAAATTATTTAAGAACTTTACAGCAAATTATCTCTCGCATCATACAAAATAAGTAAAGGGTGATCTTTCAAATGGAAACGTTAACAATTGATCCCCATATCCAATATTGGCGAACAGAGAAACCATTAAATAACAAATCTGTACGTAGAAGAAATTTTTTTCAATTAAAAAGATATAAATGTTGGCCACATTATAACAGGGGCTTCGGGCTGCATATGAAACAAAAATGAAAATGTACGAAGTGATTCAGAAAATACTTCATTACATATAAAACATTCAGGAAACATATTGTTTTGACAACAAGACGCAAAAGAGAAGTCCTAACGAATAACCATAGAAAGAAAAGATGCACACACCAAAGGGTTATACCAGAGTACGAATCTCACACTATTTACATGATTCTATCTCCTCCCATCAAAGAACAAACGAAAACAAACACATACAATATTTAATAGATAAGTTTCCAAGGTCATCAAGGTGACTCAAGCACGTTCGCCACGAATGCGTCGGGCCAATTGAATGTCTTTGGGCATGATGGTGACCCTTTTGGCGTGAAGTGCACAGAGATTGGTGTCTTCGAACAAACCCACCAAGTATGCTTCAGCTGCCTCTTGGAGTGCGAGTATGGCATGGCTTTGGAACCTCAGATCCACCTATATAATATATTCATATATTCCTTTCACCAAAATGACCAAACGAAAACGAAAAACTAATTTCACACAAGAACTTTGATTGATAAGTTATATATACCTTATGATCTTGAGCGATCTCACGAACAAGACGCTGGAAAGGCAGTTTGCGGATCAACAAATCAGTACTCTTCTGGTACTTACGTATCTCACTATATCCACCCCCACCACCCACAAAATAAACAACCGTACGTTTTCAAAAGATGGAATGAAATGATTTACTCAAAGAAGAGTAGAAGACGGAAACTTACCGAAGGGCGACAGTTCCGGGACGGAAACGGTGAGCCCTCTTGATACCACCGTTGTACGGTCGTCTAACAGTTTTCCTCGCCGCCTTAAAAAAAAAAAAAAACAGAATGAGAAACCGATTATCAAAACGTTGTTCGTCACCCTAACATGATCTCAATATATGATATGTTCTAAGATAAAATAAAAAGTAATGAGAAGAATATAGAAGACAGAAGAACAAACCTTGGTAGCGAGTTGCTTCCTTGGACCTTTTCCACCGGTGGATTTCCTAGCGGTTTGCTTCGTACGTGCCATTTCTTCAAAGCGATCAGAACAAAAAGAGAGAGAGAGAGAGAGAGAAGCAAAGAGACTTCGATCGAGGGAGAAAGATGATAACCGTCAAAAAGAAAACTTCCAACAGTTACTTAAGATTGCGAGTGTAAAGTAAGTAGAGAAGATTTCACTTATATAATGAGTGATGGTTAAAGCGGTTTTTTTTTATTTCAAAAAGACGGTTATTTTGGAGAAATGGAGCGAACCGGTTTTTGGGAAATTGGAATTTTCTATGCAGAGGAGTTAAGAAGGCTGACGTGGCGATCCCCGTATTCGAATTTGATTGGTTGGTTAATAATTAATTAGTAAAACGTTTCGTGGTTTCTAATGGTCTTTTTTCCTTCACTGTTTGGGTTGGGCCTTAAATATCCATAGGCTTTTTTTTAATCCAATTTTCTCAGGTGGATTTGGTAAAGTGATAAGAGCTTCTCCAACGGAGACTTTTAGATGAAACTTTGAGAAGCTCTTATGCCAAATGTAATTAAAATTAAATCAAAAATGGTAAATATAACAACAACCGCCTCTTATTTAGGAGGTTCAAGAGCCGCCTCTTAATAGCGACGTGTCACTACATGGTTGGTTGGAATTTTTTTTTTGTCCGATCTCATCTCTCTCACGATGGCAAGTTCTTCTGACTTTGCTCGAAGAGATCGGCCAAGTGAAGAAGAAGAAGAGAGAGATTCTGTGAAGAAAATATCGAAGCGATCTATTACGGTTCATTGGCTTGAGGATTCTTCGTTCTTGTTTCGATCATGTTTGTATTTTATAAGTCTGTGCAAAGTTTTGTTCTCCCTCTTTGTGATTAACTTCAGAAATCTCATTTGGTATACGTTTCCTTTTTGTTATCATTTCTGCTAATCACATATGCTTGTGATTGTTGATTCTCTTTATATGAATTACTTCGCTTCAATAAAGGTATGTTAATATTTTCCTGGTGAAACCTGAAGCTTTACTGCTGCACTTGTTGATGGTGGTAACACGGTGTTAGTATTGTTGTCTGGATCTAACAAAAGTCCAAATTTGGTCTCTAATGGAAGTGGCATAAGTGAATCTTCTTCAGTCTCGGTAACTGGTTTCAGTTTTCTCAGTCTTTCCTTTGCTTTCTCAGCTGCTTGTAGAGCCTTTTCACTGCTTAAAGTTATCAGTTTCCATGGGTTTATGCTTACATGAAAACCTGGTTTCTTGTTGATCAGCGTGGAAGGTGAACGTTCATCTCCTTCAATCGTGTTTTTTTTTTTGTCTTTTCTGTTTTAGTTATGTGATCAATTTACCTTCCCCTTATCTGTTTATGCCTTTCTGATTTTGTAGTCTGCATATGTTCTATGGCTGCTGGATATGAATTTAGTATTATGCATAGGAGTTTGGATGTTATATAGTGGAGGTTCTGATTCGTTCTGCTTGCCTACACTCCCCTGTATCTGTACATCATAAGTTTGTGAGGTGGTTTTCTATGTTTGTTACTTCTAGTGTAGATTTCCGAGGAAGCATAAACAGACTTTTCATTAGGGAACTCATTGCCTAGTCTTATCTTTCTATTTTTCGTAAAAACAGATGAGAGTTCAGATGACACTCCTGGGGAGAATAAAGCAGCAATGGATTTCATAAAGTGGCTATTTGACAACACAATCGTTAAGGCCACAAAAGTGTTTGTGAAGATTACAAAGGTTAGGAGCGAGCTTTTCAATAGTTACAATGACGATGGTGTTAACAAGAAGGGGAAAGATGCCAAATTCAACAATTGACTCGAGGAAAAGCTGATGACCTCGGTCCTCCTCTCCATTGTGGTCGTACTGGTCTTCTGATTTCTAGAGTCTGTACTTGCAACATTTTTATTTTGAAATTGATATTTCTTCAAAAATAAAAACCCCAATAAGAGTTTTACCATTGGAGAGGATAGTTTTAATTAACCTTCTAAAAGTTCTTATTTTTAAAAAGTACACAGTTTAATCTTAAAAAAATTTAAGAGGCTCAAAATAATAATTTACCAATGGAGATGCCCTAATTTTTTTCTTTTTAAAAGGTATACAATTCTACAGTAGTGATTTATTTTCTATTGTTTTCCATATTTTGTCTTTTTTCAGGTTGAATACAACATTTCCTAATTCAATCTGCTGATTTTTGTGCCATTATTTTTAATAAATAGCATACTGTATTCATTATTTACACACTTTTTTTTTTTTTCTTTCTTGGCATGTAAAGAAACACAAAATAATAACATCCCTCTTCAACCTCCCTATTTTTGTCCACTAGTAAAACAAATAAAATTTAGCTAACAAATCATTTCACTTTCAACACCTTTAAAGAAAAGGAAAAAAAAAAAAACAGGGAGCGAGAAATATCTTTTAATTCCTTTATTTAGGAAGACAAAACTTTGTAATTTAATAGAAACAAGGAAAAAAGCACATTAATAAGGTAAAAAATTTTCCACACGAGTGAAGTGAACAAAACAAAAGATAGTGACGAAAAAAGAAAAAAAAGAGACAAAACGTTACACAAAAGCAAAAGCCAAAATGACGACGATGAGAGAAGAAAGCAAAATATTAACGATTTTTATAAATTAATATTTTAAAAAAAAATAATGAAATCTCTTCAAGTAATCTCTTACTCACTCTAGTCTTTTTATATACTTATATTTTTTTTCACCTCACTTTATCTCTCTCTCTTTATTTTTTTTTGCTTCTTTCGTTTTAGTTCTCTCTTCTGTACTTTTTAATATTTTTGTTTTTGTGTGTTCCATTAGGGTTTCTGAATTTGGTTCTCCCATTTTTTTTCTTCAATCCTCTCTGTCGTCGCCTCCGATCTGCTCAGTCAGTATCACTAGCCGTTGTTTTCCCGCCAACTTTTAAGCTTCCTCCGATTCGCCGCGTCTATTGGATCTAGGAAATTTTGAAAATTTTGAAACAAAGCTTATGGCAGATGCGATGAATTCGTCGGTGGCGGAGAAGAAGAAGGAAGAGGAGAAGGGAGGAGAGCTATTGTTTTGTGGTGCTACGGCTTGGGATATCGTTGGGAAACGCAAAGGTGGGATGGAAGGTAACTTGGTCTCTCCTACTCGTTTAAGGCCTCTCGTCGGCATTAACATTCGATTCGTCGCCTCTGGTTGCGGTAACACTTCCTCTTCTTCTCACTCCCTCATCAAGAGTTTTCTGATCTGTGATGATATTTGGAGAAATCGATTTCCCTAACTGTGTTTTATCTGCTGTGTAAATGTAGCTTCGTTTCATTGTGTGGCATTGGACGTTGAAGGTCGTTGCTACACCTGGGGACGCAATGAGGTAATGCTCTGATCCATCTTCGTTACTACTTTGTATAAGGTTCTCTAATGTGAAATTGTATGTTTAGAAAGGACAATTAGGCCATGGAGATATGATCCAACGTGACAGGCCAACAGTTGTGTCAGGGCTATCTAAGTGAGTTTTTTTTTTTTTCTGTTTCCTTGCTAGATTGATCAAGCATTGAATTGATATGTAGTTAGGCATTGAGCTTTTTTTTTTCCTTGTGCTGTTTATATTGAAGGCACAAGATTGTGAAAGCGGCAGCAGGGAGGAACCACACGGTAGTGGTTAGTGATGATGGCCAGTCACTTGCTTTTGGATGGAATAAGTATGGGCAGTTGGGTTCGGGTTCAGCCAAAAACGGTATGAGAAACTCTACTTTATATCTGCTTGTGTGTCTTTACCGTTCTAATGTTATGAAAATTTGTGTTTTTTTTACAGGCTTTGTTTCTGTAGAAGTTGAATCGTCGCCTCTTCCCTGTATTGTGTCTGATGAGGTTACGAACGTTGCTTGTGGGGCTGATTTCACTGTGTGGTTATCATCTACTGAAGGAGCCTCTATACTGTATGGTTTCTTCAGTTTGGTCTAGTCTGTTATTTTCGGATTTTCTTTTGCCAGGTCTTATTTTAGTCAGACTTCTTGCTCAATTTCAGAGTGTTTGTTTGTTTGTTTATAGGACTGCCGGTCTCCCACAGTATGGTCAACTTGGTCATGGAACTGATAATGAGGTAACTTAGTTATCTGCACACTTTAGATGTGCAACCAATGCATTTTTCAACTTTTGTCTCTTACCTGTAGCTTATTTTCATGTGTGAATGTTTTGTGGTTATTTGAAACTTCCAAATAAGTTTTGAGCTCTTGTTATTTGAAATTTCTAATGTATTGATTAGTTACTTTAGCCTTTATGAATTGTACTTGCTGAATAATTAGGCAAAATGTCTCCATCATTTACTTTAAACCAAATTACATTGTTTGTGTTTTCGTTTCAGTTCAATATGAAGGATAGTTCAGTCAGACTCGCCTACGAAGCTCAGCCACGTCCCAAAGCCATCGCTTCTCTTGCAAAGGAAACCATTGTCAAAGTTGCATGTGGAACAAATCATACTGGTATGAACCATATTTCTGTCACTCTTCTCTGTCCTCAATTTTTGTCTTTCAAGGAAGCTAAATACTCATTCTGATAATTAATTTTTCCCTTAATCAGTGGCCGTAGATAAGAATGGGTTTGTCTACACGTAAGTAACATATCTGTTCAAATTTTTGGTTACTTTGAAAATCAAAACTTCAATATTTCTGATGCATCAGCTGCTAATATCCTTTAAAACATATGACAGGTGGGGCTTTGGTGGATATGGAAGGTTGTTACTGGCTCATATTTAAGTTTTGTAGATGGAAATTAACTTCCTCTTCCTCATGAGATGTTTGGTTACCAAATTCAGGCTTGGACATAGGGAGCAGAAAGATGAGTGGGCTCCACGCCGTATTGATGTGTTTCAGAGGAATAATGTTTTGCCTCCTAATGCCATTCTTTCTGCTGGTGCTGCAAACTCCGCTTGTACCGCTGGCAAGTGAATCTAACCTGAACTGTCTTTTTACCTCGTGTCAGTCTTCAGTTCCTGTACTTAAAATTAAATTTAACTTGTTTGGGTTTTCATTTCAGGTGGAGGACAGTTATATATGTGGGGAAAGATAAAGAACAATGGTGATGACTGGATGTACCCTAAACCTATGATGGATTTAAGGTTTGTCTAATCAGATTCCAGTATTCCACCGATTGATATATTGCTTTTTGATAATTAATGTAGCATTATTCTTTCCTCACAGTGGTTGGAACTTGCGTTGGATGGATTCAGGAAGCATGCATCATTTTGTTGGTGCCGATAGTTCTTGCATAAGTTGGGGTCATGCTCAGTATGGAGAACTTGGTTATGGCCCCAACGGTCAAAAGTAGGCCACACTATAACTAACTTTTCGCTTAAAAACCACATACGATTATCATTATAAACCCTGCTTCTTTCTCGTTTCAGATCCTCTGCAGCGCCAAAAAAAGTGGATATGCTCGAGGGAATGCATGTAATGGGGTGAGTTTCTCAAGTGTTTGCCTCAGAGGAAATTGGAAGTTTTTCTGAACTCCTTGTGTATGTTTTTCTGTAGTGTGGCATGCGGGTTTTGCCATTCAATGGTCATAGTTGACAGAACAGATATCGCTGATCGGCTTGAGCAGGTAACAAAAGCAAGAGAGTCAGTTTAATTGAGCCCTCAATAGAAAGCTCAAGATGATACTTCTCTTCCAGGTTTGGTATTTCCTCATCTGTTTACTTACGCTATTAATTTTTTCTTGCAGCTCGAGATCTATGACGGCAAAGGATCATTAGAAGGTATATTCACATTAATATTATTAATCCCCTACACAATTTGAACATTTCTTGATTTATTTGATTGTTGTGTGCAGAGATTGTAGAAGAAGTCAAGGAAGAAACTTTGGCACCGAAGCAACAAGCTGCGAAAAGAGGTGCTGCTTCTAAAAAGAGGAAAGCATCAAAAGGTTCTTCTGATTCTGAAGAAGACAGTGATGAAGATAACAGCGACAAGGAGAAGGAACCTCATGGTAGTGATGCGGACAGTGACTACAGTGAAGATGGAGAAGAGGCCAATGGCAAGAAACAGAGCACTCGTGGCAGGGGACGTGGCCGTGGAGGACGTGGACGCGGCGGCCGCACCGGTAACGGAAAGGCTCCGCCGGTGAAGACCGGTGGAAGAAGAGGAAGGCCACGTAAGTCTTAAAACTACTGACTCTTAAACTTCGATGTGGTTTCTTTTTAACAGTTTTTGTTTCTTTCTTCACACAATGAGATACTCATAATCACTTTTTAATTTTTTTCATTAAACATTTGTTCAAGTATAATTCCCTGTGGAATTTTTATCGGCTTCTGTATTTTAATGTAAACCACATCGAATGATTTATTTCTAGAGATAACGTTTTCGATATTCAGAATTCAGATTTTTCTCAGAAAAAGAAAAAGAAACTGCTTCGGTTTTGTCCTTTGCTGACTTGTGATGGCATGTGATGGCATGACATGAAGCATGTGTTTTGCTTTTTGTATGAATCATTGTGTATTTTTGTAGTTATTATGTTTATGCTTAGATTCATAATCCGCTCCTATAAATTTGTTATTTACTGAGATACTTGATACTTAAAATAGAGTTTTTGAAGATAATGATGTTGTAAAAATGGCGTTCTGTCGGTGAGTGCGACAAAAACAGTGAAATGAGTTTGCACGATTGAGATAATTTGACTTAAGACGGAAGCAATTAGTGATGCTTCTTCTGATTTAAAATATTAGTATAATCCCACTTTAGGTTTGGTCTTCAGGTTAATCATATTGGTCAAGGTCGTGAAAGGTTTGTTTCATCTTTCACACGCAAGCCCTGAGAGTTTATCGCTTAAACTTTCTAACACTTTGAAATTCAACCACCTTTGGCTTTTAGTTGCCGACTACGGGCTTCCTTTGTTAACGTCTTCGTCTGCATTTAGTATTTGCATTAAATATATGCATCATAAACCTATTAAAAGTGGTATAAAAGAAAAAAAAATGAGGAAATAGGTGAGGTCAAACTCTTTTGTACGAAGCGTCAAAGTCTGAAACTGTTGATATTTTCTTTTTGACGTGATCATTAATCTTAGGGTTACTTGTATAATATATCAGTCTTGGTGTAGTATACACTATTCAGTAGAACAGAGTCATGTAACAAAAATGAAAATGAAAGAAAACATAAGAAAAAGATCAGGCAGTGGGCTATATGTGACACTGTCACAACGTTGAGAGTAATAATTTACCATCACTTTCAGAATAGACCCACAACTTTGATACGTTATACTTTTTTTTGTCGTAAAGCTACAAAACAAAACAAATACATATGCTGACCTAGCTGGCAGTACTGTGAATATGACACGTGGCAAAAATGAAGACAAAAAGGCATGTCAATGTTACAATGAGTAGTGGTTAGGACTTTGATCAGTTTGGTAACAGAGAGATACCCCACACCTTCCATTACCTCTTTCAAAGCCACGGTTTTCCTTATTTTTTTATCCCTTTATCTGGCCCACTATAGGCCCACAAAGCCCATCTATTCTAGTATCCAATTTTTTCCTCGTTGTTTTTTTTGCTTTAAATCGAATAATATACATACTTGCAAATAAATAAAAGATGGAAATGGTAACAAAGAAGAAAGTAGTTAACCTGCCAAGATAAGAATACTAAATAGATAAAGGAAAAGCTTAAAGAAACAACAATTTTCTATAAGTAAGTCTTTTATACTTTTTAATTACACAACATATCATTGTCACTATTGCTTACACTGCAAATATAGATTTTTTTTTTATCTAACATATTTACGTCTTTAAACCAAATGGGTTTTTGAGAGATTCACAATTTAATAAACAAAGCTATATATAAAAACCCCACATATAAAAGGGGGAAAGAAAAAGAGTTAATAAAAATCCCCAAAGCGATCAGAGAGAACAAAAAAAAAAAAAGACATGAAGCACATGACAGTCACATGCGTCTTATTATTATTAGGTGAACCAACATTATCGACTTGTCATAATTGAATAATCCCCCACTAATTTCATAATTCATTTCCTCAATCAATCCAACCGTTGTTTTTTAGTACTTCTCTAAAAACAGGAAATACATAACAATTTTTTTTGTGTGTGTGTGTGTTACATTTTTTAGTTTGTTATACATGATTTTTTTTTTAACCCATATATATGATGAATCGAATTCAAAAGCATGTAATGTGAATTTGTTGTTACTCTAGTAATTTAATTTGTTGTTACTCTAGTAAAATCGCTTACTTTATTTTTAAAGAAAAAAAGAAAAAGAAAAAAAAAAATTAAGAGAGAGGAGAGGAATAAGAAAATGGGAGTCATCACGAGAGAGATCTGACAGTGACAGCGTAAAATCGCTTTAATTGGCACCTCAACGGACAGAGAAGAGAAAGGACTGGCGGATTCCAAATGCGAGACTTAACCGTATTTTAATCTCTTTCTGTATTCCGCTCTCTGAGTTCCTCTCTCTCTCTCTCTCTGCTCCAATTTCCAACGACACCTTCTGAGTTCTCTCTCCCTCTCTTTACTGATCCAACGTCATATCCCACTCCGAAGAAGAAGAAGATAAAACGGTCTTCTTATCCTAGTCGTCTTCTTCTTCTTTTTTTCTAAAGAACAGAACAATCCATGGGAAGATCTCCAGCTTCTTCTTGTCTTCGTATCATCGCTTGCGCCGGCGGTGATGATGCCGCTGAACCTAACGCCACCTCCGCCGAGGTTTTTTACATTTTTCCTTTTTCTTTTTTAAAGGCTTTACAGTCCTCGTGATACTGAAGAAGTTGCTAATTTAGGATCTGAGTGTTTCTAAGTGTCGTAGATCTGTTTTATTGTGCTTCCGTCAGTGTCTGGTCTGATTTTTTGGAAGTTCTGAGTTTCTAATTTTTGTCTACTTAGGTTTTTTTTTTTTTTTTTTAATATATATAATTACAACTTAGGGTTTTGTTTTTTGTCCGTTTTGATCTTGTTAGGTTTTAATGGTTTTGTTGTGTTTTTATATAGCCTCTCTGTTATGAAATGTGAGATTAAGATTGTGTTGAAACAATTTTTGTTTATGGATGTAGAACAAGAGCTCTGGTGGTGATAAGCGTGGATGGAGTTTCAGGAAGAAATCTGGGAAACAGCGTGGGTTGATCACTAGTGTTGTCTCTGAGACTGAGACTACTACTCCTGCTTCTACTCGGACTAGAGAAACTCTTGAATCTGCTCTCCTTAAATCTCCTTCTCCTGACAACAACAACTTTGTTTCTGTTGATGAAAAGAAGACTAGTCAATTACCTGTTGTTACCTATGTGGCTGAACCTGTGGATGAGAAAAAGAAACAGTCTGCTGAGAACAAAACCGTGGAGAAGGAGGAGGAGCAGATTGACGGAAAAACTGAGCTACCTGTTCTTGTGGAATCGAAAGGGACTGAAACTGAGGAGGATGATTTCATTGGAACTGATCATTTGCAAGGACCAAATGCTGCTGATGTATCCACGGTAGAGAAAGACATTATTACTCCCGAGGTTGACAACGCTAGTAAGGTTGAATCGAAAGAATCTGAAACCGATGATGTGGTGATACTCAGAAAAGAAAGTGATGAAGATGATGATGAGTCTGCTATCGTGATCATCCAAGCTGCTGTTCGTGGATTTTTGGTATGGTCTTGTTTCCTTTACTCTCCTGTGATTTCTTTATTATTAAGGATGTGAAGAAGCTTTCCGTAACTCTGTGAACTTGTCAGAGATGTTAACATATTCCCCCCTGTTGTTGAGGAACCGTCCTGCAAACTATTCTTACTGGGGTGTTGTTATATATTGAACTCCAGGTGCGAAGAGAACTTTTGAGGAGCAAGAAAGTTATTAAACTTCAAGCTGCAGTTCGTGGCCACCTGGTTAGGAGCCAGGCCATGGGATCACTGCGTTGTGTCCAAGCTATTGTCAAGATGCAAACAATGGTTCGTGCTCGTCATTCCACAAAAGATGGTAGCCGTGTTTCAGCAATCTCGGTAAGGTTTCAAGATGGCTGAATTATGTTACAGTATCACTTTGTTTCAGAGTTCAGTAAGTCAAACAATCTGTGGACTGATATTGTTTCTTGTTTCAGGACAAAGTGGAAGCAAATGCAGCCGCACAAAAGCTTCTCGAAAACAAGTTTGCTAAGCATGTATGTATTTAAACCTTGTTTTAGTTCATTCTGACTAGCTATTCAAGGTTTATATTGTGATAGCTAAACTCGGTTTCTTGTTATACTCATTTTATTACATATTTGGTTTATAGCTAATGGAGTCAACTCCCAAGACAAAATCAATCAGCATTAAATGTGATCCAACAAAACCTAGCTCTGCTTGGAACTGGTTGGAGAGGTGGATGTCTGTTCCAAAACCTGAGAAGACTTCAAAAGCAGATGTGACAACGGAAGAGCAACAGTTGGAAGAAGCACAAAGTGTTAAAGTATCACCTCAAGTTGACTTGCTGAACTCTGACACGACGGTAGAGACCAAAACTGAAACTGATTTGTCAAGCTATGAGTCAAGTAAGCTAGCAGCCCAGCTATCTGAGACAGAGAAAATGAGCCAGTATGATTCACCAGAAGCATCAGCGGAGCTCTATTATGACTCAATCCAGTCTCAACTACCTGCTGCTAAGGAACCAGATTCTTCGCTCGAAGAGCCTGAATATGTTGATGGACAGCCTAAACATTCTTTGAAGCGTAAGGCGAGTAATCCTTCTTTCATTGCCGCACAGTCGAAGTTTGAGGAATTAACTTCATCTACTGGTTCAAACAATGCAACACTGTCTTCTAAAGATGGTGTGTTGGGTGAAGAAGGAAAAACAGATGTAGATTCACCAGACACTACAAACACTAAAAAGGATCACTCTCTGGAAGATGTTGCTGCAGCTGAGCTCAGTGGATCTGAGTGTGGCACCGAACTCTCTGTAACTTCTTCCCTTGACACACTTGAGAAGAAGTCAGACACTGAGGGTGCAGAGTCCAAGGTAGAAGCAAAGCTTTTAGAGGATGACACAGATTTTAACACAGACCAAACAGAGTTGATAGAAATTGATGTTAAAGATGAAACATCATTGGCTACTGTAGAGGACCCTAAGGAGAAAGTTGAGAATGCTATGGTCGAAGTTGGAAAAATTTCAGAGACACAGCACGAATCGGTCATTAGTACACCAGATTCCAAAAAGAGACGGGCTGAAGATGAATCAGGACCTCAAGCCTACCCGTTACCTGAGGAAGCTTTAACTCCGATGACAATCTCAGAATCTCAGGCAACACCGGCAAGCCAAGCATCTTCTTCAGTCAAAGCAAGAAAGGGAAAATCCGAAAAGAGTGGTTCGAGCCAAAAGAGGAAAGTTAGCAAGAAAATAACATCAAGCCCCAAACAAGAAACTGGTACCGGCGGTGAGGCTACAGCAGAACAAGAAGAAGGCAAGGAACCAAAAAGCGGGAGAAGGAATTCTTTCGGGTATGATCAAGAAGCAAGAGAAAGCAGCGGAGGCAAGAACTCTCTTCCTCGGTTCATGCAGCCAACACAGTCGGCGAAGGCCAAGGTTCAAGAACACAACTCACCAAGATCAAGCCCTGATCTTCAAGAAAGAGATGTTGTTTCAGTCAAGAAAAGACATTCATTGCCTGGTGTTACCAATGGGAAACAAGGTTCTTCTCCTAGAATCCAACGGTCTGCGTCTCAAGCACAACAGGGAACAAAGGGTAAGTAAACATGTCTCTTCCTATAGTTTTCCTTTGGAATCACTCTTCAATGTTTTTTAAAAAGCTGAGCATTGTTTGATTTTGGCTTTGTTGCTTATTACAGATAGAAAATGGCAGAGGTGAGAGCCGACCCGACTGCGACAGAAATCTGAAAAGACAAAATCTTAGGAGAGACTTTGGGTAATTTGGAACACATTTGATTATTGGTATGGTTTTTTTAAAGACAATCCTTAACTCTTAGTTTCAGACAACTAAAGTGACACAAGTGCAGAGAGGAAGAACGGAGAGTGAGGATAGTCTCTTGTATAGAGTCATTTTTCTTTTATTAAAAAAAAAAAATTGTTTGATTTTTGTGGCTAAGGAATTTTATGTGGTTTGGTTTGGTGTTGTTTTTTTCGGACATAACCTACTCAACTGAAAGTGAAGCTTGTCGTGAACAATGGGATTGGATTATATTGACTTCAACTTTTAAAAGTCGTGTAATAATATCTTTGAATATTGTTTATTTTTCTTCCAAAACTCTCCCTTGTGGTGTATAATTCCATGTTCTATGTATAATTCCATGTTAAAGAACATGATTCTAAGTTTAAAAGATGGCTTATTCACTTGGCGAAAAAAAAAAAGGAAAAAAAAAATGGATTATTCACTTACAACAACAACAACAACAACAACAACAACAATAGGACCAACCTCAAACATGTGTTTTATCAACTTGCCATAACGTAAGCGTTGGTGATAACTACGAGTCAATGGGACTGGCTGCTATTGACTAATATGTTTCCAAAAATAAGGGTCATAATGGAAATACAGTAAACTGTATGGATAATTTTGGAAAAATGCAAAAGGTTGAGGGTGGGGGAAGGTGAAGGACACGTGTATAATAGGCGGATGAAAGAAGGAAAAAAAAATCTGAGAGGACAGATAAAATGACGAAGGTGACCAGAAGAAGAAGAAGCCAGAGGATCTAGGGCTTCACAATCTGCTTCCATCTCTCTTTCTCTCCCTCTATCTCCATCTCGACGGATTTAGCATGCAGCTTCATAATTTCGTTATCTTTTCTTCTTAATTTCCCCCTCACATCCTCGATTTGTCAAAAGTTTTCCTGAGAAATTAGGGTTTCTTTCTCGATAGCTTTGGATGAGAGAATGATGATGATGATTGGTTCAATCTAAAGAGTTGACTAAATTTATTGGGGATTTTAAAAAGGGCAAATTTGGACCTTGCTGAATCAATTTCTTGGAAAAAGAATATATATATTTTTTAGATTAGAAAGAAGTGAACTATGCGGGCATTGCACAAAAGGGTATCGTGGCCTCCAGATTTTAAACTTTGTCAGGTAAACAACGAAAATAATAATGACATTTCAGTTCACTGGAATCGTGGAATTTATTGATTGATGCTTCGTTTTAGCTCCCCTTTCGATTATAGATTTCTTAAATTAGCTGATTGCAAATGGTTTATGATGATGACTGGGAACTTCAGGACAATGTGTTGTTGGTTGTTGCTGAATCTTTGTTTTGTTCTGTGGTAGGATTCAACTGGTGTTTGTATTCCACACATGATTTGAGGAACTTTGATTGTTTATAGTGTATATCTGTGCTCTTGTTTTTAGATTATGTATTTGCCTGCAACTTGTTTTTAGTTCTTGGGAATACGTGTGGAACCATGGTGATAAACCTGCCAATGAGTTATCTCGAGCTCTTGGATTGGAGTACTTTATCAACTCTGCTCTCTTTCTTTCTTTTTCTTGCGTCATAGTCTAAAATTATTTGCCCATTTTTTGCTTCTTTGGATAAGGGGGCTAATCCTCAGATACACATCCAGTTTCATCATGGGATGGTCAGGCTTAAACATCTTACTCATGACATCAATGTGGTCAAGTAGTTCAGTGATGAGGTTTCCAAGAGAATGAACCAAGAAAAATCTTCAACAAAGTATTCGGCATGGTGAAACGTTATCCACTTAACAGAGATTCAAATGCTGTCATTTGCAACGTGTTTGCTGATGGAAAATACTTTGGTAAGATAGCTAGGGGATGGATTCGTTCTCCAGCTAATTTTCTTATTGGGAAGGGGGAGGAGGAGGATACTACACAGAGGAATATCACCATTCTCCAAATTATTTCATGTATACATGGTTTGAAAAGTAGTTGATTGCTTAGGCTGTTGTGGACTATGCGGTCCTTTTCCTATACTTTACCACATTGACTGTTCCTGTAACACGTTAATGCTGAGAAAGCCCTTTTCCTCTTTCTTTGGATTGTATGTTTGAGATAACTGGTCCCAATATATTCATGTATAATTGTACTTTTTGTGTGTAGTGATTCTTGTTATGAGATTCTAACTAGCGTTATTTTGATCATCATTCTCTAAGGTTCTTGTGTACATGTCAATTGACAATGTGTTTCTCATGTTGAACAGGTACGGCTGTTCATATCAGAGGATTCACCTTCACAAGTTGGATCAGAGTCCCAAGATCACCTGCAAGCGAAGTCATCTTTTGCTTCACATCCGGGTGATGATAATCTACCACCTGGTTTTGGTGGACCTCTTTCTGCCAATGAGCCACAGATTAGGTTATCAGACATAGCAGTAATAAAGTGGAAATGCTCTGTCCGGGTGAGCTCTCGGATCACACTCTTTAAGCCTTATTTGTTAGCTAGAGAATCATTACATCTTGGAAAGTACTAATTGCAACTGTCCCAAAATGCCAAGATATTTAGTTTACACTTCTAGTTAACATATTTTTCCCCTCTGTTTCTCTGGAATTATATTAATTGTCTAGCCAAAGAAATATTAAAGGTCCTTTAAAATGATAAGCATACGAATCAGTGGTAAAATATGGGCGTACGGTGCTCTTGGTTGGTATCCTCATGTTAGTTGTATTTCTTGTCTTGCAGATTTTGCTAGATGAGGAATGGAGAGTGGTTGCAGGGGACGAAAGCAAAGAAGTGGAAGCACAAAATCAGAGGGAATTGAGAGTTCTTGAAGCATTCTATCCTGGCGCATCATCTATTCCTTCAAAGTCCGGATCTATCCCCTCTATATTTGTCCAACACATACATATGCATATTTACTTTTGTCTTGACTTGGGGTCTTTTCTTAAACTAATATCTGCAGCCCTTCGGTTCCAGCTGATGTTGAGAACTCACATTATGATGATCAGCAAACCATTGTCATACCAATTCTGCCTGTAGAAGATGATGACATAGCGACGGATTCAGCATCTGATCTCCCGACCCAATCTGGCACGAATGTTGGAACAGAGCCATCAATACCCAATCAGAACACATCAACTTCTTCAATCCTCCCTTCAGGGTCAGATATAATGGCTGCATTATCTGCAATCTCAAACATCAAAGAACAAGGAAGCAGCATGATTGACCAAGATTTGCTTATTAAGATCCTAAGCAATCCTAAGTTAGTCGAGAATCTTGTAGCAAATAGTGGCAGTGCAGGTTCAGTCTCCTCCAACGCAAGTGTCCTCTACCCATCTTCAACCCATGAAGCCAATGGAGTAGTTACCACAGCACCTGCCTCCAATGGACAATTTTACCCTCAGCCAATGGTAACACAGTGTCCTCCCATGGTGTATCCTCCTCCAGCTCCGTCAGACCAACATAATTATGGAGCACCACCCGCAAGAGATGCTAGTTATTACAAGAACCTGATTCAGCAACATGGCGGGGAAAGACAAGAGACGCCACCAGTTCAACCACATCTCGGTTTTCGTTACAACCTCCCACCTGGAGGACCTAACCAAGAGATGATAAATAGCAATAATAATAACCAGAGGCCAAGGGATTCAAAACCCAAGATAATGAAGCCTTGCATGTACTTCAACAGCACGAGGGGTTGTCGCCATGGATCCAACTGTTTATACCAGCACGATGCTACACCTTACCAGCCAAGGAATCCAAACAATGGTAATATCAACACTTCTGAGATGCAGAGTGCGAAAAGAATGAGATTTGACAGAGACTGATGCAGAATTAGCATACCACACATGCTTTTTGCCTCTTGGTGTGAGATGTTGTTGTTAGCAGCAGAGCAAATTTTCTCTTTTCTCTTGCCTGGCTTTGCTGCTATATATAAGTTTTATATACTTTTGAAATCATTTCTTAGTTTTATGCTACAGATGTAGAATTAATCAGCGCGTTTTATTTCGCTCACCATCACAGTAGTAATTATACTATCCCTAGTTTTTTCTTGAGATGATTTTCGACACATTTATCTTTTACCATTGTGCATAAAACAGAGTATAATCTTTCCCTTGAGCTTTCCTCTGATTGTAAAATTAAGACAACAATGCACGGAGTAACTGTTAACTTTTTGATCTCATTCTGTCTAAGTTAACTGATTCATTCATTCATCACTCTACTACATAATATGAAAATAGTTTCAGGTTTCAAATCGGAACAACACATCAAATGCTTACAACAGGATGGTTTATCCTCTACCAGTTCGAGAAAAGAACAGTTTCTTTCTCTCGCTTTTCTTACAAATAAACAGGATATCTTTTTTTTATCGCTACATTTATGAAACAGAAGTCTTAAGATCATTAATGCCTGCGCTGTTCAAAAGCTTCATCCCCTCTTCACTCATCTGCTGGACCTCTGTTGGCGACAGTATCCTTATGCACCTTACGCATCCCACAAACTCTCTGCACAAGTTTATGTAGTCATGTAAGGAAAACTATTGTAAGACAGAAAGTGAGGTGAAGTTAATGGGATACACATGACAGAGAGAGAGAGACTTACTCCCATGGATCATCTCCTACAAGCAGAACATCACTCTCATAATCAACATATACAAGCTTCCAACCCGAGCTTTGTGGGTGAGTTAGGAGTCCTTCCAATCCAAACATGCACTCAATTGCAGATTTTAGCTCCTCGTAGTCTTTGAAGCTTGTGACATCAATTGACCTCCCGACTGACCCGGTTTTTTGAACCTGCCAAGTCAAATCCCAAAGATTCAAATCAGTTTGTGACACCATAAAATGTATTCTGTGTGGAATGAAAGAGAGGTAAGCTTTTTACCTTAGTATAGGTTCGGACGCGAGGTGTTGCAAGTTTCTGCCATGATGAGCCTTTACTATTTTGCAGAAGACTACTATCATCGAAATCAACATTGCTTGATGATGTACCAGTTCCTCCAGAGTTATCTGGAAAATCTTGGCGGGAGAAGGCCTGTGAGTCTGCAAAGCTAGCTGATGTGATTTGCGACTGAACATCTTGAGCAAAGCTATTGTTGTTGTTGTTGTTTCCAACCAAACAACTAGAAGGGTGGTTCTGGAAATCGGTTTCTTTGATGGCACAAAAATCATCAAGAACTGTGTTTGAGAGTGGTGGATCTAGAATGTTGCTGTTTGTGCTATTGCTCATACACATATTCTGACTACCATAAAGGTCCTGCTGCATCAAGGGACTGAACTGGTCAAACTTGAGACCGTTCAACTGATTGTCCCACACATCGTGAAACAGCGGTGAGTTTGTTGAATCCGGTAACACAACAGCTGAAGAATCTTGGGAGGATAGCATGAAGGGTTGCTTGTATGATCCGGCAAGAGACTGGAAGGAAGAGACTTGTGATGTCAGCTCATCAGTTTCCAGGAAAGAAAATCCATTTATTGGATCAGACTGTGGTGGGTAAATCTGTTGGCTAAGGTCATCAAGGTCAGCTTGTACAGGAGAAGAAGCACCCGGTTTCTGAATTTGCTGATTAACCTTTTCCTCATTACACACTGTGGCTGTTGTCACCTGGCTCACCTGTTCTACTGACTGCTCAAGTCCATGCTGAACTCTTCCAGAACTGCAACCAGAAAGTGTTGAATTCTCAGGTTTTGCAGGAGCACTCATACTCTGTGACAGATTCTGTTCTTGGCCACTCGTATTGGAAGCAGATGGGTTCACTGTTAGCTTGCTTTCTGGCTGCACCATCTCAGATTTCTGGTTCATCATCATTGGTTGGCAGGGTTGATGCATCTTCATATCACCTAGCAAACATCCATGCCCCATTACAACATTCTGCTGCATCTCAGACATGAAAGATGGTACGTTTTGGTTGTTGTGAGGTCTCATCATCATTTTCATAAGCTGCTCTGAAGCCATATTAGGGTAAGATGCGTAAGGCATAATCCCGTTTGCAGAATCAGGAACACGGATAAGAGGCCGTTTTATCAAGCTACCCCATTCGGTTTCACCTGCTGCAAATTTCAAAACAATGATGTGAGGTTCCAAAAATCTCATGTAAAGAACACCAAAGGCACACTTTTTCACTAACCAAAGTAAGATGGATGGAGCTGACGTTTGAGTCCTGAGGTCAGTGAAGGAAAAATGAAGAGACTTTCAGGTGTTTCGATATCCCACGGACTGACTCGAGTAGGCTTATCGTTACAGCCAGGCTCATCCCATTCAACCTGAAGGTTACGCCACTTAGAACCAGGCCATCTCAATGGATCCAGATCGCTGATTCCAACTATGGTTCCCATGTACCTAAATACACAGCAAATGGCTAAGTGAACAACCAAATTTGAACAGTAAATATAGAAAGGTTTGCAGTTTTACAGATCACTTACCTTCGTTTCCCGGAATCTTCAGTTTCAAACATCATTCCAAACCTCATACCAACTGAAAGCTGAGACCCACATATAGCCTTGCGGTACTTAGCAAGAGGGATCACAAACTCTGCTGGACAAGCCCTGAGAACAAACACAAGGAGTTATTGTTAGAACTTCAAATATACTTTTAAAATCTTTGAAAGTTGAAGCTGCTTTTGAGCTAACCTTGGATTATAGAATATCAAGAAAGGAGTGCGGTTTGCAGTTGCGTGAGCAGCAGCAGCAAGAACACCAATATGCATACTATCCGCTGAGAGAACTGACGAAGGAAGAGCTGTTTGTTGGCGATTGGCACGCCTCACACCAACCATTAGTTGCGACTTCTCATCCCTTTAAATGGCGAATAAAAGTCAGAAGTTAAGTAACCCCAGAATGACAGTAGCCAAAATGACTTAATAGCCAAGATTTTTCACCTGATGAACAAAACAGAATCCCCAGCTCTTAATCTTTTGGATCCAACAAACAGACTCCATCCTGTTGTTAAGAGATGCCTCTTTGGTTGCCCTGAGAATGTAATCAAGAACTGAGATTAATACCAACTCAATCTAAACAGAGAAAGAGACAAAATCTAGTGGTTTTACCTCGATAAATATGGCGAAATGTCCAAGTATTCTCATGCAGATCTCTAACTACAAGCTCTTGTGATGTGAACGCCGGACGCGGTCGTCTGCCGAGTCGCACGGACGGACGGACGGAGACGAACGATGGCTAGCGAACCGAGTAAGAAACTCGACCTCGGTTGACTAGGAAGAGATGGGGCGAAAGGGAAACACAACTAACGATCGGTTTGACCGCGGTGCGATAGAGATGATATGGTTCGAACGGCGGTGTACACGAGCGGTGGAAAGCGTCGTACGCCGTCTAGAGAGATCGATCCCGGATCGGTCTTTCTAGGGTTTCTTTCAAGCCCAGTCCCGGACTAAGATGCGAGAAAGAGAGGGGAGACAAGAACACAAAGAATCTCTCTTTGGGAAAAGTTATATTTTATTCAAGTCTGAAAACCTAAGCTCGTGGCGTTGGACGCTTAAATAGCGTAAGGGTTTAAAGGGAACTAGGGCACGCGGACTCATAATGGACCGCACACGTAGCCCTTGACGCGTCTCCACAGACTGTGAACACGTCACACTATTCCAACGTTCACAAGGGAAGGATCTAGAAAAGGTTCAAAACGCAAAGCCTAAAGAAAAAGACAAAATAGGCCACGTCCTTAGGCTGAACGCGGGAACCGCGTCACTGGCTTCAAAACGCGGCGTTGTGCGTCAGGACTCGTCGCCTCGTTAAAACCTTCTCCGGTAAACCTCATGGGAAAAACCCGAAGTAAGGGAAAAGAGTACGAGTCATGATCCTGACGTCTTGGCGCCCTCATCCTTGGTTAAGGACGAAGGCTGTACGGACGGTCTCGCCGATGGTTGCCTTGTCCGAGTCGCTCTCTTGGTCTTCTTGGACGAAAGCTTGGACGAAGTGGTTAATCTTGTGCTTGGATGTTCTGGCCGAGCTCTTCGAGCGAGTGGTTGCACCGGGAGTTATCCTAGGCATGCTGGTCCGGAGTTGTCCTGCGGGTGATCCGAGTGTTCCAATGGTGTCCGGGTCTTGTGCGAGTGTTCCTGGTCGGATGTCCGATCCGGTGCTCACATCA
>NC_025701.1:9184177-9199519 GCF_000633955.1 Camelina sativa | reverse complement strand
GATTCCCGGAGTTTGAAGGTAAACTGCGGGAACGGCTCTCGGCAACGCGGCGGTAAGAATCCTTGGTGATGCGGTAAGGATTCTCGGTGATGCGATAAGGAAGGTGGAGTGGAAGCGAAAGTACAACGAGCGGTAGGAACCGGACGTGATACGGTAGAGAGGGACGCGAAGGTGGTTTGATGCGACGACACACGGGAGATGGCTCGGCCCGTGATACGGTCAACTAGTCGATGTCGAACCCGGTTCGAGATCGGCTAGGGTTTCTCGGTAGTCAAGTCCCGGACTTGGACTAAGGAGAGAGGTGAGACAAGAACAAGATTCTCTCTTGTGAAATTTAATTCAATACTTCAAGTCTGCCTTTTACAATGAGGGTTTAGGCCTTTATATAGGAAGGCTTACAAATGGGAGACTCTAAAACCCTAGACACGCGGCCAGGATCTCATCCTTACACTTGGCCATAAAGCAAAAGCAAAAGTAAAACAAAGGAAAGACCAATCCAACGGTCATAGAAGGTTCAAGAAGAAATTCAAAGGAAGGGAAGGGAGAGAGATAGAAAAGCCACGTCATTGGCTGGACGCGGTGATAGGATCTTCACTTCCTTGGCTCCTAAACTTGTCAATGATTGTTTCCAAGTCATGAGCCAAGCGGGAACGAAGTGGAGATGCACTAGAGTTCGCTGCCTCGTTAAAACCTCTTTGGTAAACCCATTGGGACAAACCCAAAGTAGGGAAAAGAGTACAGCTCCTTCTAATGACTTAGGGGCGTCTTCACGCTTGCGCGATGGTGAAGACTCGCGAACTAAGCTTCCCAAAGCTGGTCGCAACTCAAGGCTCTTAAGTGGTGATGCTAGCCATGAGCCATTGGTGTGAGGGTTGAAGCTTGGATTGCAAAGCCCATTAGATGACTTTACTTGCTCCTCCTTGATGATCCTTGGAAACTAGTTGGTACCGCGCATCACTAGGAAGGCCGGTTCCAAGTTGTCGATAAGTGTCCGAGAGGCGTCCAAGTGTTGTCCGAGAGGTGGTTGAGAGACGTCCGAGAGAATCGAGTGTTCACGGCCGAGTGGTCGATCCCGTGATCACATCATCTTGTGTTGGCGGCTGTGCTGTGTAGTCCTGTAACGTTATCATACATAACAGAACCAGCAGTTAAAGCAACAGGAACATATGTTTTTTTCCTAAGGAAAAGAGGGACTTACCAGTGGTGGAAATAGCTTCTCTGCAGCTCTACGTGGCACGGAGAAACCTCCATGTGTGCTTGTGTCACTTGCAGTAAGCGTTTTGCAGAAGAACTCAGCCGGATGCTTACTTCTGCTCAGCAGCCCAAAGTCTGGTACAGGGAACACATCTCTCTCCTGATGCACAAATCGTTTAATACTCATTCAACTTCGAAATGAGTCAGTAAAAGAAACAAAAGGAAGTTGAGAGAACTTACAGAGTGAACTGGCTGAAGACTCATCTGAGCATAGATTTCGTCGCTGTCTTTGTCTGCCTATCAAAATGAAACAAAACTATTATCAAGAATAAATCATAACTAGTTGCACATGAAGCAATTGAAAAAGTTTGAAATGGCTTACATGAAGAGTAACATTATGTACTTGACACATCAACTGAGATGGAAGGTTTGGGTAATTAGGAACTTGTGTTGTTGCTGATCTTCTGGTTGAAACAGCAACCTAAATCAAAAGTAAACAAGAAAAAAGTTCAAACCTTTGAACATAAGCTTACAAGATCTAGTGAGCTAATGTGTTTGTTGAACCTTAAGACACACAAAGTTACCTGTTCGCTATGACCTTGTGAGAAGTAGTACACTAAGCTCCCAACTTGAGGTAGACAAACCAAAGGGCCTGCACAAGCGTGCCATAGCTCCGAGTTTATAACGGTCTTCCTCGTTCCTGAACATGTTTGAAACCAAATTTTCAGGGGAAAGAAACAAAATTAAAATATGCATTCCTATAAAGTTTGAAACTTTATCTCAGGTTATTCAAATTTCTCAAAAACCCTTAAAGGAAGAAAGAAGATGATACCTGACTGATCCTTTAACAGCTTCATCTCTTCAAGCAGAGTAGATTGAGATGTTGTTGTTATTGTTGTTCCTCCGTTAACCAAACCACTAGTTTTCATCTTGTCCTCAACACAAGCCAATGAAGCCATCATAGAGAGACTTGTAATGTTTCAGTTAGTCTCTCCCACACTCAACACTAGGCTTTAGAGCAAGACTCAGATTTTTTTTTCTTTTTTCTTTACAAACTCTTCATTGTTATTATTATTATTAATATTATGTTTTCTAACACAAGAAGAAGAGACAAAGGGCCCTATTTGGAAGGAGCAAAGAGGCTAGAAGATAAATCCAGAAAACAGAAGAATTAAAGACAGAGCCATTTCATGGAATCTGGTTTTTTTTTTGGTTAAGAAAACTCCAAATTCGAAGGACAAAAACCCTTACACATGACAAAAACAGAACGGAGGGGAGAGAGTGGGAGGGAGATTAAAGAGAACATACAAAAAGGGACTACACACAGACAAGCATGTCTCTCTTGTGGGGCTCTTGCCTCTTCTCTTTCTCTCTCTCCACTCTTTTTTTCTCAGACCAAATTCGACCCTTCAATGAAGAAGAGAAACCAAAGGTGCCATCATGAAACAACAACACAGTTTCTTTCTTTCTTTCTTTCCGGATGCAAACAAGAACAAGAAGCAATTTAGAGAGAGACAAAAAGCCTTTAAAATGTTGTAAAGAAAAAAAAAACTTTGCTTTCTTTTTTATTAAATCTCTCTGGAAAAAACCCACATTTTTAATTTTCTTCTTCTCTCTCTCTACATGTAACTGTAAGTATATAAGCGTGTATGATGAGTATAATAACAATAATAATAATGTGTATAAATGTTTAATTTTTTTTTGCTTGGAAATGGGAAAGAGTGTGCATGCTCTTATCCTGCGCTTAAAACTTTCTGTATATGGCGATGCCGTTGCAGCTTTAGACTCTCCTAACGAATAATATTATTATTTTTATTCTTTCCCAATTACTAATATTTATATCTACTATGGAGGAGTAAAAAATTAATTAATGTGTGAGAACAGTTTACGTCAAAATTTAATAAAGTAGAGTAAGCACACGTAGGGGGGTGTATTCAACTTAACATTTTAAGTGATTTGTGTGAAACTTACAAATCCTATGTTATTCAATCATGTATTTTAAAAAGTCTATTAAAATCCACTGTTATTGAACTGATGATTTAAAAATCTACTTTAAAATCTACTGTTATTCAAAATAGTTTGTGGATTTGGATTTTAATGATTTTTGAGATTCTGGAGGATTTAGGTGGGATTTGTTTAGTTAAAAATAAAGAAATCCAAATCTCATGGTTTTATGTGGGATTTGAAAGAATTTTACAATAAATCATATCAACTTCCCTAAAATCTTTCAAAATTCCAAATTTTCTAAATCTCATCAAATCTTCCAAAATCATAGTTTCAATACACCTCCCGTAATCTCTGATACGCACAGAAACGTAGTTGAATGTACAAGTACTTTCAATGCTTATGTTATAAGGTAGATCATCAATAAAGCTTTTTAAATTAGTACCATGAGTGACGACTCTATCTATATGTATATTAATATATGCATAGATACTTTTACAAATTCAAGTTTTTTTTCTTTTCTTGTAAAAGTGTTTTACTTTTTCAAGAACTTTGTTTGATTTTGTAATTGGGAAGTATGTTTTTTTTTTTATTATGCCAGAAATTATATTTGATTAACTTTATGACAAAGGAGATGTCTTTTTTTCGTTGCAATAATATTATACTTTTTTTCATTTTCCTGCTGCGCTTTCGAAAAAGGGATGTGAGTGGTGAGACTTTGGGGAGATCTTATAGAAGGTGCGTATGATAAGAGAGAATGTCAAAGTAGCGTATTTTAGCACGAAGCCTATGAGGTTTACTTACGGGTGAGGAAGTGTATCTTCAAACCTTTTGCTCCCGTGCTCTTTTTTCTTTCCAAGTTAAGACTCAAAAAATTGTTTTCTTTCTTTTTCTTTCTATTTTTTAGAGAGATTAGAGAAGTGGTGGAAAAAAAAAAAGAGAGATTAGAGAAGATTGCATATGATTTAACTTATTTAAAATCATTAGTATGATTATATTGTTTATACAAAATTATCTCTAAATGAATAGAAAATACTTTAATTTATGATTCTTGCATTGGATTGAAATGGACCTTTGTATATTGTTTTACTCTATCTACCCAAAAAAAAAAAAAAAGGAATATATCGGTTCTGTACACCTGCAAACATAATTTATCTCATTAAATCTCTAATACTCCTAAAACACATGTGTATAGTGTAAAACCATACATCTTTAGACTTATTTTGTCACATACACATCTTTCGTTTGACCTTTCCATTATTTTCTTGCGACGATATAATTGACATGCAGTCACTGTATTTTATTGCATAATAGTATGAAATAATGAAAACCATATCACTTTCCAAATCACTACTTATATTTATTATATAAATTATAATCGCTTACATAATCGTAAACATAATGAAAACTGAGATATTTAATGTTTTCGGCTCACAATCAAATATTAACAAGAAAGCAAAAAATATATATTTATACTAGTATTTTTGCAGCAGTTTTTGTTCAAAAATATTTTTTGGAAAGTTTTTACATTTGATGCATTGACTTTAATATTAGTTACCAAAAATTTCAAAATTAATTATATGTATGATTTTAAAAAAATAAGGAAATTATTCTATCTCATTCAAACATAAATATATGATTCCCTTTCATTTATATTTAAATAATCTTGAATTATTCTATAATACATTTAGTTAATAAAGATTGTGATTTTTACTGCATATGAGGTAATACAAATTTTTTAAAACTGACATATATTACTCAATAGATGAATAAAAAAATACGGTTACAATATTTCACATCGCCTAAAAAATTGGACAATAGTTCAGAGTCATACTATAAAAGAAACCAAAATGATTCATAATACAATTGAGTAGAAAGCTTGATTTATCAGACATTCAAACTTAAAAAACTTTTATTTGATTTATTCCGGTTTTTTATTTTAAAGATTTTTAAAAATTTAAATATTATAAATATTTATATTTTATAAAAAGTATAAATATTATAAATATTTATTTTGTTTAGAAAATTAAACTTTATAAGATGTTAAAAATATTAGTAGTATTTAAACGTTTATGAAGTTTCAAATATTATGAATATTTAAACTTTATAAGAAGTTTAAATATTATAAATATTTCAACTTTTTAAAAAAGTTAGAAGACTTTTAAAATATTAATAATATATTTAAACTTTTACGAAACTTCAAATATGAGAAATATTCAACCATTTTAAGAATTCCAAGTATTATAAATAGTTAAATTTTATAAGACGCGCCAATCTTTTAAAATGTAAATAGTTACAACTTTAATAAAAAACATATCAACTCAATCTAATATTTATAATACAAAAAATAATATTAAAAATTAAGATTATATAGTGAGAGTTAAAGTATCTCGGGACAGAATTATATAGTTGGACGGGTTTTGTCGATATTTATATAAATTTAAAATATCATTAATTTGGTGTTAAACGGGTAAAACATCATTTCATTATTTTATTAACACTGTCGGCGGTATACCGAGAATAAACATATCTAATTAAATTGATTAATAAATTTTATGTAAAAAATAAATTATATTACAGTATTATATGATTTAAACTTTAAACCATAAAATTAACAATTATTATATAATTATAATATATTTAACCAACAAATATAGTTTATAATTTAAAATTTTTAGTTATAAATAATTTGTCCCGTGGTGTACCGCGGGTCCTAATATAGTATATATAATATAACATATGTCCATGAGAAGTGAATATTATCATCTTTATTCCTCATATAAGACATGTACTTCTTCTTTTTTCTTTTGTCATAACATATGTACGTAATCCCATGATACGTGCTTTTCTAGTACTCTCTCACTTGAAAACATATATGAAACGAAGGATCTCTAATCAAATGGGATAGCAGAAATTAACGAACAGTTAAATTCGATAATGCTTTGAGATAATGCTTTGAGATATTATCAAGGAGTGAGATATGCTTTGATAATGCGATAACTCCCAGTATGTCCGGTGCGAAGATTGTGGTGCCAAGTGCCAACAGTTTAAACCTCAAACAAATAATTCAACCCGATCTAATTAAGGAATAGGAGGAGAAATTGTTGTCCAATCAAATGTTAGTTTTGCAAATTATTCAATCAGAATCATAAACATTCTTTTGTCTTATATAGATTGGAAACATGTAAAAAAAAATGAATTAGAAATCAAAGAAAGAGAGGAAAAAAAAAAGTGAGAAGGAAAAGTGAAAAGCATGATTTGGTGCTTTTGCGTCTGAAAATTTTGACCGCTCGGCACGCGTGAAGTGGACGGCAAATCAATGGTTGAGTAAGAGAGAAAGAGTGGGCGTACGTTAGCTTCACATCGACACGTATCTTTCTTTTATTCTCTTGGGACCGACACGGCGCCGTTTCTACGCTTCACAGTTCACATCCTTACCTTAGCTCTCTCTCTCTCCTCTTTTGCCAGAGTAAAAAAAAATATCGATTTCATATTATTCTTTTTACTTACTAGCATTAGATTCACTTTCTTAGATTATCACAAAAAGTATACTTCCATATTGGTGTAACATAATATAATGGTTCAAATCTTATACTATTGTAGTAATTGAGCAAATAAAATTATATTTGTAGTGGCTCTTAACAGTGACAGATGAACAAGTAATGTAGTAAAATGTAGGTATAACAGGTAGATTAGCAACCAAAAATGTATGGGATGGAAATATAATTTAATTTGATTAGCTAGCTTCCAAAAATGTATACACTATATCATAGTGAAATTTTAACTAACTTTTTCCAACCAAAATCATTTTCTTTTTTGTTGGTTTTAGTGTTAAGTTGAAGATATTTTTGAACCTTGTAACATTTTCGATAACATTTCAAGATAATTGTGTGTTAGTGTGTAGTACACTTCTCAAATATATATGTCCATAAACATAGTCACATGTTATTTTAAACTCTTGTAAAATACTAATAGTCTAATACCTAGTAAAGGAGAAAAAACAAAAAAAAAAGATTGACCAAATGGGATACAAAGATCACGAATATGTAAGGTTGCAATAACAATACGAAAATCAGGTTATGGTTTGAGAAAAAAAAAATCCACGTCACATTCCAAAATTGTGAAAATTCTATTTGATTCTTTCGCCAAGTAACCCACTCCAACTATAATATCATGCCATCTTCGTGATTATAATCTTCCTAACCGTTCAAATTCTAATTCTCTATTTTCTCGTTCCATTTTATTGTATGTTTGTGATTCTCCTTGTTACTAAACTCGATTAGATATAACAATAATAAAATTAAAAAAAAAGGATCGGACTTCGATATTAAAAAAAATGGGTAAAAGGTCCCAAATAACTGTTTGTGGGGTTTATTAGGATTTGTGTCCTTAATAAATTTAATAGCTTTGGAGTTTGAACTAATTTAATTAAGTGGCCTACTCCTTGCTAAAGAGGCACCATAAATAAGCTCGGTTATTAATAAAAAACGAAAGAGAAACAATGGTATTATTACAAAAAGTAAGTAGATAAAAAGGTAAAATTGTCTTTTTTTTTTACTCATTGAAACGGAGTTTGCAATAATAGCCAATCCCTAGACGACACGTGATGTTTTCCATCGAGAACGTTTCTCTCATAACGGCATGTGCCTTCGCGCACGCATCTATGTGGATCGATGATTTTTGATCCGACGGTTCTTGTTCAACGACGTAAGAATCGAGCCGCACGCGCTTTTCGCACGCCGTTCCACGGCTTCGTAATTCACACACGTCCTCTTCTCTCAACTTCCCTAAGATCACTCCTAACCGTCGATTCTGCACACGTGTCTCTCATGCGAACGATTCATATTTTTTCCCATACCACGACGTCGTTTGCAAGAGTCACGACCACGAGTCGCCACAAAACCAAACAACGCCTAATGGTCACATTTCATTTCTTGGTGTGAATTTTCTTTCTTTTTGTTTGGGTCCAGCAAGTCTATGGATGAATGTATATTCACCGAACGGTGGTTAATTATTTATTATTAACAGTTGTAGGATCGTTGAAAAAGCTTAAAATTAAAATTAATAGCAGCATCATACAACTGTAGAATATAAAAAGTACTGGCGATAGGAGTAATTATGCCGCATGTTTTTCTGGCACTTGAATTTTTAAAGCTGCAAAACTGTTGTAGTTTTTACAAGAAATAGTTATCTACAATAGTGCAATGGATGATTTATTAGGTTGAAATTAATGTTAATATTTTATTAAAAACCATAACTAGTAGTACCATCCAATTAGATTACAACTAATCATAATTATAAAGTTACATCTGAATTATGATATTTTACCTTATCATGACTGTTGCTAACTGTTAGCTTCCTCTTATTAGTTCTAATTTTTTATACTATATGGGTATATTTTTCTATACAAATAAACAATTTTAAAATCTGTATGATAAGAAAAAGACGAAGGAATAAAAATTTGGAATAAAAAGATGGACCCCAGAATCATAAAAGTAAAAGCCAAATAATGGGAGTGACGGGACATCTCTTATGAGCTATTGGTACGTAGAGAGGGTAGAGGATACAGTTATGGACCAGTGGGTCTTATTACAGAATCTATTAACATTTTAGATTCAGGTTTAGTCAATCTATCGATATTGACCCACCCCAAAATTTTAATATATATATATATATATATATTATAATCTTTCTCGTAGATAAATTCTATGTAAACTATGCAACCGAGTAACATTGCAAAACAACGGATGATCATTTGTGCGATAGAGTGCTAAATGTTAAATGATAAAATGATAGAGAAATACATAATGTATACGATTCTCCTACGTACAATATACCAAAATCAATAAAATTAACCATAATCGTATGATAAAGGATCACAAACGAAACTCTTGTATCATGTGTATTATTATATAGTTCTGTATAGAAATTAAAAAGCTCTGAAAAGTAATGAAGATTTTTAAAAGGAAAATATAATAGGGACCAAGAAAGGAGGTGTTGTATTATTACATTGAGAATGCGTAATAATGCCAACAGGATAGAAAAATAAATAGAGATAAATCATAATAATCAGCAGGAGAGAATAGGAACAATCATAACTTATAATGCACATTCCATTTACACATACACACTCACCACATCGATACACACAATCATGATATATAATAAACATTAACACAATCATCATTACATAGAAATGGCTCTCATACGAATGCCCTCATTTCTACATTGCATCAACATCAATTCTCCTGTTTCGGGAAGTTACAATATATAACAGTTTATGTTCGATCATTCCATTGTTTCTTAAATTAAAAAAATCTTGCTTTAGTATTCCATCGCAGTATTATCAATTGCAAGTTTGCAACCAAATTCACCACATATATGCATTAAAACAAGTCGAGAGAAGGCAAAAAAAAAAAACGAATTATGGTCGTATGTTAGTTGACGCTTGAGATATGGATATGAGTATTCAAACATGTGAATGTATACGAATACGAATGATTTACACGTACGTAAATATGTAATACTAATATACATACGATCATCTATATATATACGTACGTACGTATAAATGAAAGAGACAAGAGAGTGAGAGAGGCGTGGTGTGAGGGAAACATGGAAGCTGTGGGAGCTTTGTAGGGTTTGAAGCCGACATTTTTTATGTAGTTTTTTTTTTTTGAATCGAGATATGTAAAAAGGAGAGTCCTTTTTTTTGTCTGTTCTGATACTTTCATTCCTTCTTCTTCTTCTTCATAATTGGAATTATCTTTAAAAGCAACAATATTCCTTATCATTCATAGCTAAGCTATTTTATGGATAATGTCGATAAGAATAATGAGACTCCAAGTGAAAGTATATGACATTTGAACAATCATAAGATTTAATATGAAAATTTTTTAAGAATCTTAGGGATAATTGAGCTTATCGTAAAGTAGAAATATGTCACAATTGTTCAATTTTTGTATAGTTTTGTATTAAACATCAATGGAACTGTTTTTGGTCTAATAGTTGCTCAGATGATTAAAAAGCTACTCTAATAAAATACAACTTCAGAAGATTACATTACATATGTATATTAGTATATATATTTATTTATTTGATAATCTTTACGTGAAAAGTTGATGATTTGCAAAAAAGCATACCAACTAAATACACAAATGTTTTGTTTCATTCTCTTATCAGACCCTTTTTTAAAGATGATATTTTCAACAACAAAAGTTATGTATCTGTATCACTGTATACCATCATCATCCATGAACTTAATTTTACTGGGTGTATAGTGTACTCTACATACTCACAGTCCCACATTGAGAGATGATGGATCTTTTAATTTTACGGTATGCTTTGGTAATTAGAGGCTACTATTACTTTAATCAGACAGAAACACACATGTAAAGAAATCATAATCATAATAATAGTAATAAGTGTAGAAGATGCAATTTTTGTCTGTGGGTTGAGTAAAGCATAGCTAGTGGTGGGAGGGGGTGAATTAGTTGCAAGAAATAGGAATTATTGGTTGGCTAATTTATGTTTCTTGACCACATTATTTGATTAGTTTTTAGTCAAAATCCTCAAAGATCTGTCCGACTCTCTTTATTGCCATGCTTTTTACTAATTATAAAACCTATATTTTCATTATTTCCTATGTCCACTAACTATTGTCCTTTTCAGATTCTACATTAAGCAATTACGTAGAGTCGTAAACTTCTAAACATTAGACCTATATTTGTCAGTAAAAAACAAAAAAAAAACTATAGGACCTCCTTTAATGATTTCGTTTGTATCGATTCCTTCTTTTTTTTCCTTTCTTTTAAATCTAATCTTCCTGGTTCAAGACTCTCTATAGTATCTGATTACTAATTAGTCTCTCTCTAATAATAGATTGACTGATTAAGGACGTAAAAGGACGGAGCCCAAAATATAAAGCCCATTTATTCGGATGTGGACTTCATACTCTACTAGACTCAATAAAAGCCCATAAAGCTATTGTCTTATGTCTTCCTTCCAGTTCGTTATTTTCTTATCATTTTCGGTTCTAGACTCTAGTTTCATTTGTTTTTTTTTTTTTTTTCTCTCTTGATTAGATTTACCACATTTTTTTGTCTAGGGATCCTAAAATATAGCAAACCTAACCAGATTTTTCGTTTATTGGGTTGTTATTAGGATTTTGTTTGGTACCGATCATTGCAAGTGTGTTACACTAACAACTGAAAATGTGAAAAAGCCTTCACATATCAGTATCACCATTAAGCCATAACGTAATCAAGAATCTGTAAGTTCATTATATTAACACTTTTTTTTATAGCGTGGTTCGGTTACATTTTCATCTGAAATCATTTGGGGGAATCAAAGATACAATGTGATATACTTTTAAAATTTATAAAGTTTAGAAACTTTTTGGTATAAAGAATCTTTGTAATACTTTATTAACAAGTTTTTGTCTCGTGTGTTTAACAATTCTGACATCTAACGTGTCTCTATCTCTTTATCACTTTATGCATGTTATGGCGCCGGATTTCGAAGATCTTTTTACGCAGACATATTTGATACGATATGATAAAAAAAAAAAAATAAGACCTTCGAGATCTTTTATATGGTATGATGATTAATCTGGAAAGATCTGAAACATATTATAATGTTTTTATTAAATTTGCTTATAACGGTATGGAATACGAATATATGGTTAGTGAGAAGTGGGTATTCTCTTCTATTCTTTGCCTAAAATGATATCTCAGAGACGATCTATTGACAGTGACAAATTCATCATTACACGATGATCATCTAACTCTCGCGCTTGCTTATGTATGATCTACAAGCGAAACAAACTTATTTCATATCTAAAATCAACAGGTATAATGCCCGAAATGAATAAAAACAGTAGTGTTAAAGGGTTTATTTGATCACAATTTACATGTATCACCAACGTGTATTTATTTCAAGAGAACTTTATATTGAAACATGTTTGAGCTAGCTAGGTAGAAGAATCTAAAGCTCTGTAACACATTGCGATTGATGAAAGTGATGGAAATGAAACATTTCCTAGTAGCGGACCGGCCATCAAATGGGAAATGAAACTCATGACTAATTGGGCTAAAAAACTGAAAAAGTCTTGATACTATAATTAATCGCCTGACCAAATTTTTGATTCATATTTTTACTTTAATGCCCTATATATATTCAAATCATATTAAAATTATGGGAGAAGTTGAAGAGAGAAGGGAGGGAATAAGGATTAGTTAACATAGTTGGTGCCAAATGCCAAAAGAAAATTTCAACAGTCAATCATTACTAATCATTATGATACAATGATTGGGTTAAGACTCAAAAACCAACATGATTAACAAGATTTCAATCACCTCCCTCATACGTACATATACAAGTTTGACTTCTCATGCACAGCACACAAACACAAAGTACCTACCAAAAAAGTTAGAAAAACATATATCTGTAAATTTGATTTGGTTATGAGATTAGATTCTTATGATTTGCTTGCCCAAATTGATCCATCATTGAAACTTTTCCTTTGCGATACAAGATATCAGATGGTTCTATCTTGGTTTTAGATCACATGCATTCGTACTTATGCCATGCATGCATATCATTAATCTTGTATATGTTAGTTTTGTATTTTATTCAATGACAACAATCTTTGGATAAAACATCGTCTGATATAAGGAAAGGACCTTTCGTACAAATGATAAGCATTCGTACTTTATTTGTAAACTATGATTGATATATTGATCCTTCCAATTTTTTTTTTTCTTTTTCTAATTATTACTTACTGTGAATCATACATGATGCATACAGAATTAATAGTTTTGTTATTGGCATAACTTTATATTTTACGTAATTTTTATACGGATGTGTTATAACCTTCTTTTTTTTTTGTATACGTGATACTGTGTGTTTGGGTTAGGTCACTAATCCCACTTGAATCTTAATGTTATTAGTTTTAAAATATATTTTTGACCAGAAACACCAAAATACTTTGTTATTACATCTCAAATACTCTACATAAGCATTGTTTGAGTAAAAGAAAATCAAGTTTTTGGCTTTTATACCATTCAATTAGTGCCAATGTGGGTACAACTATAACTACTAGTGATTTCATGAAATATCGGTGTCATTCAATTCAACAATTCCTCTTTTTTTTTTTGTCCAGATCAATTCCAATCATATTCGTCCACTAACGGTTTTCTAACTTACTAATAAAAACAGAGATTTTTTTTTTCCCAAATAATCACAATGCTACATTATTTTAGTAAAATAAATGAAAATGTATAATTGAGGGCAGAGTTTGCAGTTAGATAAAGATGGAAAGAGGTCTTTATACTATGGCTCTTATGGGCACTCTTTTACTCGTTTCTTGGAACTCATCATTTTTTTTCTCTCCTCTTCACGTTTGTTATGTTTATTAGTATTAGCATGTTGCTTGATAGACAATACATACATTGTTATTAATATTAAGTTATTAACTAAAGATGTGTTATTCAAGTAGAGATGTCAAAATGGTCAATCCAACCTATGACAGATCTATATAAATTTAGTGGTTGTATTTCTTTTCTCATCATCTAATAAACTGAACATTATTTTTGGTTTTCTTGGAATACAGTTTTTTTTTTTTTTTGCGATTTTTTTGTTGTTGTTTTGGACCACATTTTGCGAAAATTCATATAAGTATAATTGTGAAAGCAAATTAATGAACTGAATGTCCGCCGGCTACACACCCAGCCGGGCACGTACCGGAATTAATTGTTTTTAATATCTGTATAGTCAATGTCATACACATTTACATACACGTATATGTATATGTATACGTAAAAATATCTACTTTAATTTTACAAAAGACAAAAACATTTTTTCTTTTCACAAAACACTCTTTTTCCTCCACAATTAACGGCTTTTTGGAAACAAAAACAAAAAAAAACAAAAATCAGAAATGGCAATTTGTGTTTCGTTTGTTGTTATTTACAATGATGTTGTGTTGTCTATGTATCGTATTGCATAAATTATACGATATATAATTCTTTTTTATTCATACATGTAAGACTCTACTCATTCATAATCCATTTCTAAAAAATAATTCGTTTCTTATAAAAAGAAAAAAAATTGACCAGGTGATTACAAACTAGTATAATACTATGTTAAAAGCTAAAGGGATAATGGAAAGCCTAATTGTTAAACAATTATTGAAATAAGATTCAAATAACGTTGTGAAAATTATACTAATACTTTCATAGACTAAATTTTGGTGAGCTGGTCTATGAACTGGCTTGCCCATTGACGTACTTCACGACTCAATCAAAACCACTAATCATTCCCCCAATAAATTTTGGATTCTGATTATTTTTTCTATTTATTCAAATCTTGGATTATTTATAGTTAATATAGTACGTTTCTTGTTATTGCGTAAGGAGAAATAGAAAAAATGGCGACTAATTTACATATGTGGCCAAAACAAAAGATGGGTAGTCTACAATGTTTATATTTGTTATCGATAGATAATTGAAGTATAATTCACTTCGTTGTACAAAAAATAGTAGATATTTCACGTTTGTTCACCTATTATTCGACTGATAATAATTTCTGTTATTAACAATTTAGTATCACCGCACAAAATAGGGTTTTCAATAATACGATTTGGATAATGGAACAGTTTATATTTTGTTTGTAAATCTATTATTGTTTTTTCTTGCACACAACTGGAGTATCAAATAAATTTTGTTTTGTTTGGTCCCTAATTAGCTAGCTCGTTTTATTTGATTAAATATCGTAAACTAATTTTGAAAATCATATACGTCATCGCCAGTGCCCACTATATTCCTCTAGTCTAAAACCAATTCTACAAATCCTTATTTGTATAATCGCAATGCAAGGCTGTGTCCTATGCTTTTCATATATCTTTCGTTTATCAAAATAATGTTTTTATTTTGAGATATAATAATAAGATGTTTTAACTTTATCAATCAATAAATCAGAGTATCGATTCATTTGTCATCATTGTTTCAAGTATATCTTAATTAATACTTTTGTAAGCTAATGAATAATAGAAAAAAAAAAATGTTACAAATAGACTTCAGTAGAGAAACTATGTCCACAATTCCTGGTTTTAAAATGAATTTCTTAAATATTCATCATTCACTCAGCAATCAATTATATCTAAAACTAATAAATATACAAAAATTTGATAAAAGATCATATATA
>NC_025701.1:9175697-9184137 GCF_000633955.1 Camelina sativa | reverse complement strand
CTCTGCTTTTTTTTTTTTTTTTTTTTGATCAAAAGTGTGCTCTGCTTTTCTTATTTCCTCTTTTTTTACACCATAAATTATCTATATAGCTTTTGGCCTGTTTTGTTTCCATTCTACAGCCCGTGATGTAATCAAATCTAGTGTAACACACAAATTAATAATTATAACAAATTAAAAAAAAGAAGCAAAACCAGTTTCTTATCTTCTAAAACAAATAACTAAGGGAAAGATGTTAAGACGTGGCGAAACCTTAGGAGCAGTCAGAAAACGCCGAAAAGACATTTGCCTAAATACAAAGCATAATCCTGATTAGTGTCTTAGTGATTAGTATGTCTCTTAATGACTTTAACTTAACACAAACATGGCATGTGCCAGCTGTGACCACACACACGACCACTTAATTAGTACTAATTAATGGTTTCTCCCCTTTATCCATGCTTTTAATCCTAAATCAACTACTACCAGATATTAAAGTTCAATGAAGTACACAGCTGCAAAATGTTAACTGTATAAGTCTCTTTTCTTCCCTTACTTATTTGAATTCATTAGTTCTTAGTCTTACAAACGTTTTTTTCTTTCAGATTTTATTTTTATAGGGTATAAGAAATGAACTCAAATTTATTTGTTAAATGATACTAATTAATGCCTAATGGTCCGTGAAAGCTATAATTAGTTATTTCCCTAGCTTGGAAGAGAGGAAGACTAAAACTTTTAATGAGGTTCATCCCCTCTGATTGTGGCTAATCACCGGCTCATAATGCATACAAATTAGAATACTTAGGCGATAATTGTTTTAAGGATAATCAAAACATTAAGAAAAGAAAGAAAAAAAGAAAGATATTAATCACAATGAAGGAGACGTTCCGTGGGCAGTACTGTCCGTGGGTCCGTAATGGTCCGTAGTTACAGCTAAGCGCAACCTTCAATTCCCTTTATGTTAGGAAAATATTTCTTCTGTATGCCCAAACCATTCTTTGACCAGAAGCCAACACAGCAATCACGGCCACAAGAGCCATAATCCTGATCTTCAATAGCGGATGGTTTAATTGAGTTACGTATCTTCGCGTACAATAGCGGCCACGATCTCAACATGGTTGGATTGGATCATTTGGAGATTCTTGTTTTTGGCAGAAATCAAATTAGTGATTAGCTTACATAAGCAAATTAGTGAATGAGGTCAGAAAGAGTCAGTACATAGCATTTCGATGGATGGTCAGGTAATGCAATTATTGAAATTGAGAGCAATAATGAAATATGCAGAAGCAAAGAAGATTTTGGTTATATGAAGGTTAAAAATGAAAAGAGGTCGGAAGATCCTTAAAAATCCAACAAGTGGGGTATGTACGTACCGCATGAGGGGGATGCACCCTACCCTCCATATCATGCACTTGATTGACCCACCTACAAATGTTTAGAGAGTTTTCTTATATTTATTTCCACATAATTTACCATTCTTTCTGTAGTTAAAGCCTTCAAGCATTTATCATACAATTGTGCCAATTAAGAATAATAATCTTGATTCTTGACTAGACCCAAATTGGAAAGAGAGAGATGCACGTCATATTAGACCAAGAGTAACAATTGCAAATGGAGTTCATTGTTTTTATGATTCACATTATATTTCAAGATGTATAATGATTAGCTTTTTACATATTACTTATTTTGGCTGCTTTTTTATTTTCTGATAAAATTTCTAGTTTGGCTGCTTGTTGTTGTGAGAATAAAATATTTTTCAGAAACTAAAAAAAAAAAATTGGAGATGGGGCATCGTCGCACATGGGGGGCATGGACACATTTCCAAAACTACAAAAAACAAAGTGTTTTTGTACGTCGAAACATATATTTCTGGAAAACAAAATTAAGTTGTTCAGAGGGTACAAAAGCATCTTCGGTTAACATTTAACTGCTAGTGGTGATGATAAGCTTATACAATATAAAAGAAATATATGCTTTGTTTATATCATAAATCAAAAAATTCTCAATAAGAAAATTTAGTTTCCTTTATTTTTCTCTTTTTTTTTTTTATATATCAAGCCACCCATGTGGGGGTGGGTATTACATTAACTGAACCCAAACTTTGAAACTTACTTAAAAGTTAAAAAAAAGTTAAAGAACTTTTGTGAAGAAAAAAAAAAGGTTAAGAACTTAAATTTGGTTATCTCTTGGCAATTTCTATGAATGAATGAGTGGACTACTCACATTTAAATATCTTGTTTTTATCAACAAAATTAAAAATGTCTTGTCAGTTTTACTGTTTTGATTTATAAAAAAAATATACGTATAGTCAACAAAAAAGTGATTATACATACATCAAAATACGAATCTTATATAATCTGAGGTCTAAGTTTTTGTCTTTACCATAATGGGGTTCATTAACACAATAATTAAAACCAAGACTTTAAATACGAACCATAATAATTTAACAAAAGAATTATAAATATAACACCATAACAAAAGAAAAGACAATATCGTAAATAACTCAAAACCCTGATGGCATTGTTATATTCCTTTCACTATATATAAACTTCGTCTCTCCAAACTCTCAAATCCCCCTGAACATTTATTTCCTCGATCAAAAAAAAAAAAAATAGTCAGAAAATTTCAGAGTTTTATTTTGACTTCACTCGTGGCAAAAAAAAAAAAATGGCAGGAGGAGGTTTAGTAAAATGCAGCAAGATCCGTCACATTGTGAGACTGAGGCAAATGCTCAGGCGATGGCGTAACAAAGCAAGGTTGTCTTCGGTCAGCCGTTGTGTACCGTCGGATGTTCCATCAGGACACGTGGCAGTCTGTGTGGGTAGCGATTGCAGGAGATTCGTGGTGCGCGCGTCGTACCTGAACCATCCGGTCTTGAGCAATCTCCTGGTTCAAGCTGAGGAGGAGTTCGGTTTCGCTAACCAAGGACCGTTGGTTATCCCTTGCGATGAATCGGTTTTCGAAGAAGCGATCCGGTTTATTTCTCGGTCTGATTCTTCTTCTCGAGGGTCAACCCGGTTTACTTGTCCTGACGATCTTCAGAAATGTAACGGAGCAGGAGGAATCAAAATCAAAAGCAAGATGGATCTGTTGATTGAATCTCGACCGTTGCTTCACGGCGTCGTTGAGAAAGCCATCTGGTGAAATTAAGATTGTTCGTAACCATTCTGACCCGGTTTGACTCGGAGCTAGAAGAACAAGAAGACGAGTTTTTGAATAAATCGTCATTGACTCGGCTGAGTTACCACCGAGTCGGGTGGTGGTACTAACTTTTAAACGAGTTCGGGTTCTTATTTTTGGATTTTTAATTATATTGGGAGATTGCCAAAATGGAAATGGCGAGTTACTGGTCGAGTCTGATGATCGATGATCAAAGGAGATGGCGGTTAAAAGGTGGGTGACTGAGTCGTTACACCGAGTCATCCCGGGTTCGAATCAGAGTTTCAAGGCTCTAATATGTAAATAAGACAAAATGAGAGAGAAAAGAGAAGAAAGTGATTTTGATTCAGTGCTTTAGATTCGAATATTTGTCACTTTTCTCTGTAAAATTTTACAATCGAAATTTTATGCTAAGTACTTTTCAAAAACAGTCATTACATATTCTAGAAAGTAGAAACAAAACACTGGTAACAAAGTACAAATCTGTTCCATAAAACATACAACAGTTAAATAATTTTGTCTCTTAAGATTACTTGTCCTAAATTATCATAAAAGACAAAATAATAAAATATTACTTTTAACTTTTTGTGAAAAAAAAAAAATCATTCATTGTGAAAATTGTTGTGACTTTAGTTAGTATATGGAGTATTATTATTTTTATTTTTTTTGCAAGATAATTTTTAGTCGTCAAATATAAGTAAAAAGGTGTATAAACCTNAAAAAAAAAAAAAAAAAAGGATCCGACCAAGGCCATGTGAGGGAGAGACTATTAGCCCATTTGATCTGTTTCGCCTGTGCTCGACTTTTCATGGTTTGTTTTTGTCTCAACTTTCTCAATACAGTAAAAAGTACAGTTCACGGTACCACACCAAATCATTTACATTTTATTTAATTAATGTTTTGATTGTCTTCTTTCTTACGGAAATTGTGTACTTTATAGTTTTGTTTTCTTTATCTAACCCTAAATTATTGCTACTACAACTTGTAAACAAAAAGATAGTTTAGACTTTAGATTATTGCTGCAGCTCTCTCGCGATCTAAACAGGTAACACTAAATGTCTACGTTGATGCATGTGAAGAAAAACACATGATTATTAACTCTATTATAAACATTAAACAACAACATTTTCCTTTACTATAAAGGAATTGCATCACATTTTTATAAACTTGACAATTGTTGTCTTATAATATAGTACTATTATATATAGAGAGAGATATCTACAATTTCGAATATATGCGGCGGAAGTAATTTAGTTGGTGTGGAACTACATATGGGAACAAATTAATATGGTCAATGCAAAATAAATGCGGTCAAAATGAATAGTTGTGAGTTAAAAAGTACTGTAGTACTATAATTTAACTGGCTTTAACTATTCTCGTTAGCACTTAAAATGATTTAAAAAATAGGTTTAGTTAAATTAAAATACAATGTACGTAACCTCTTAAATTTTACGTAGATACATTACTAGAAGTTAGAACACGTGTTGTGGTGGTGACAAAGCGAAAGTCGTTTGGTGCAACATAATCGTGTCGAGCGACGAGCGCAATTACTAATTTATATGAGTATAGCACAATAAGGGATTCGGATTCAAAGTTCATTTTATATACATTTTTTCTGGCAAATTCGGATTAAAAGGTCATTTTATCAGCCACCTGTTTTCAGTAGTAACACATAAAAATTGTAATTAAATGAAAAGGAAATGCACTTATAGAGATGGAAAACGTTACAATACTTTCTAAAAGTTATGATAATACCATATATGTATTTTATTAAAATGACCCTGCTTCCATCCTAAACCCCACAAATATACGAATACGATATCTCATATCTGGCATCTGTTCCAACATTTTTTCTACCTACAAAATCAACTCCCACAGAAAAAGAGAATACTTTGCAACATCTTTATATTCAGGAATCCATAGATATATATATGCTTACCCTCTCTACTATAAGTACGAACATTGTACCGCCACTTGTGATCACTAATCACATTAAATGTATATAATAAGAAATGGAGTTATAATACGTTTGTGTGGTGGATTCGTATAAATTAAAAATATATTATTAAATAGAGAAACTTAAGTTTTTTTATTTTTTCTGTTGATAGAAAAATGATGAGAAGATTCTTTGAAAAGACAGCGAAGAGAGGCCCATTGGGAGCCAACGATCCAATCACGGAACTTGTTAGCTTTCTATTTTTACCCTTGATATCTACTCATTTTACACTCCTTTACCTTGCGCTCATTGTTTTTTTTTTTCTTCCAAACTTTGTTTTTCAATAAATAAAGGAATTTTGAGGAAAGTTTATTTAAGCCCAAGAAAAAAAGAGAGAGGAAAATTGGATGATTATAGAAAAATTAAATTATAATTTGTAGGAGCTAGAAATTTGCCACACTACGTAAGAGGTATTGATTAAGAGATAACAACACAAACGTTAAGGGAAGAATGGAGGCAAGACCGAAATCTCTTTCCTTAACTCTTTGAAACCCCCGCAGTGCGACGGGATTAATGGTTACAAGAGTCCCAGGATACAACCACACACAACCGGGTTTGCTAATCACTCAAACACCGGCTCTATACGAACTTCTCTCTACGATACTTTCGAAATGACACTTACTTTGTGAGAGAGAGATTGTTGGAGTTTTGTGTTCTAAGTCTTTTCTTCTCTACGTTGATCTCTTGGTTGATCGGTTCCCGTAATGAGACTTGAACGTGTGTTTATATAGAGGTCTTTGTGATCGACTTAATTGACTTTGTTTTCTCAACAAATCAAACCCACTCAATCCACAAATCCAGCAACAGTTGTGTAGTGCTCTTCTCAATCCCGTTTCTCATGGAGTTGAGAACGAAGAAGACCGAGTCTTCAGGAGACGTGATAAAGAGGTCGATATCTTCTCTTATTTTTGACACAACCAATGGCTTATTGGAGCTCCAACTTGAGCCCAACCACTTCTATGTGGTCCATTCTCTATTCACACACTCCAATTTTATTAAGCCCACTGAGCTTAAATAAATTGAGGTCCAACAATCCCCCACATGAATAGGAATTACAAACTAAACATAGGAAGACTCATAAAAACTTTTACTAACTAGACTTGACTAGACTAGACACAACTTAGACTAGACTAGACAGACGTTCAAGAGTATACAAAAATGTTATTGTATCTGAAAGGTAGCATTTTTCAGCTTTGAACCCATCATTTTTAATATCTGTCGGATTTACTTGGCCGGGAGGTGAACATTATGTCTTGAACCACCCAGATTTTAATGTAAACCTAGACAACAGGTATCGCGCAACAACACTTTCTCGTAGAGATTTAGTTCTCTATTGTGTCCATTTTGGCCTTGGACATTCCTGGGTTCATGAGTGAACTTGGAGAATATAGCCTCGCTTTCATTCTCCTAGAAACGGCCCCATTTCACACTCACTAGGTGAACTCCCACCAGTTTTGTTTTTAGAAGCATCCTGTAATACTCCACGAATATCTCAAAACTATGGTATATCATTAAAAGCTAATACTTGACCTCAACTCATACAGGTAACACTGTTTATTTTTATCTTTAGGAACTGGGTATAGACATAGTCTTACAGTGTTCAACTCTAACTCAACTTGATTTAGTTGTCCCTTTTGAACCTAGATCTTGGGATCTCCAATCACATAGGTTGGGTTTCCACCAATCTGAATTTATATTTCTAGGCTACCCATTCCTCTTGATAATCCAATGATTTAATCATTTAATCATTTATTCAGTGTCCAAAACAATAGCTGATTGCTGTAATAGTGTACACATAATATTGACACTGATTTTTCCTACTTCAGGAAATCATCGACAAAATTCAAAAAATTCACATAGCTTCTTGAGCTTTACCCAAATAATGAACTTTCTAATAATTTTATGTGGTATCATGTTGAGATTATTATTTGTGGTAAGCAACGCTTTCCCCACATTTTATAGACTAACCCTTCAACATTTCATTCATCTTTTGCCACATAAATAAAAAATATTTGTACAATCATTAAAGAGAGTTACAAAATTAAATCACACCAATTTATGTGAATTTAAACAATATACATATATGTATATATTCCATTTTTCCCATGTTGGTGATGGCGTAAGTCTCATGCAAATCTCACGTTAACTCACTTTGCATATTTGAGTTAAAAAACATTCATGCAAAAGTCAAATGACTTCACCAAATGAATACTAAACTGAAATTTCCATTATTAAGAAAAGAGAAACCAACTACAACTTATTCTTCTTCGAGGTGGAAAGCCTCGGTTACATCATTGTTGTAGACACCTTAAATAACCCATCACAAACAAACCCATCACCTACGTACATCCCTTTCTTGGAGATTACAAGCTTATCTGCTTCCATCTTCACCTTAAATCCATGCTTGTAAATGAGAGACCCCGAGATTAGGTTCTTGCGCATATCCGGCACGTGAACTACGTTTGTCAAAGTAATCTCACGTCCAGAAGTAAGCTTCAAGACTACTTTGCCGTAACCTTCAATCTTTGAAGTAGCAGAGTTCCCCATGAAGAGCTTCTCATCATTCGTGTTCTTGCTGTATGTCGAAAACATCGACTTATCCATGCAAATGTGCCTAGTTGCACCGGTGTCGAACCACCACGTCTCCGGATTGCACTCGGCGACGTTAGTCTCGGTGACAAACGCACAAAAATCAGCTTCGGTGAGATTAGCTTCATAATTGTCGTTGTTCTTAGGAGCCTTCTTACTACGGCACTCAAAGGACTTGTGGCCCATCTTGCCACAGTTGTGACATGTTCCGGTAAACTTTTGTGAGTTTCCACCGGTTTTCTTCTTGAACTTTTGCTTGTTCTGTGGCAGGACTTTTCCTTTTCCCTTGTCTTGGTGCCCCTTATTTTGCCACTTTCCTTGTTCGTCAACTTGGTGTTCCGCCATATTCGCGTTGGGATCACGAGTTTGAGCACCAAATCCCATTCGTCTTCGGTTGGTTGACTCAATGCGGAGCCTCACTATCAAGTCTTCGAGACTCATCCACTTTCTCTTCAGCTTGAGATAGTTTTTAAAATCGGTCCAGCTAGGAGGGAGCTTCTCAATGACGCATGCTACTTGATATGTCTCGCACAGTCTCATTCCTTCAGCATGTATCTCATGTAGGAGGTTTGTTAACTCCTCAACTTGCTCCATTAGCGGCCGAGAATCCACCATTTTGAAGTCTTGAAACTTTGCAACTGCGTACTTTTGTGATCCTGCATCTTCGGTGCGGTACTTTTTGTCCAAAGAGTCCCACAGTCCCTTTGAAGTCTCAACGTT
>NC_025701.1:9161987-9174706 GCF_000633955.1 Camelina sativa | reverse complement strand
CGATTTAGGAGTTTTTAATTTGCAAATAAATCCAAACAAAAAATTCTGCAGTTTATGAATCGCAACTCAATGCAAACTGCAGGTTTTGAATAACACAACAATTGGTTTCAAAATAGCTTTTAGAATCGCAATTCTTAACAGCAAATAAAACAAATGCAAGCAGCAGGTTTTACAAACAAGAAATCTAAACCAATTGCAGTTTTAACTCAGCCTTAAAATCACGATCTTATGCTGGGTTATAATCAATACACACTCTGTTTTTCCTTTCGCAAAAGAACAAAACAGGTCCGAGACTCTCAAGCTCTCGTTATGGTTTTTACACAATCGCAACTGTGGTAAACAAAATTGTGAATNACAATATATCAAGTCGTGAACTGACTCTGATAATCAAGTGAATAAATCAACAACACTCGATTCCTTAAAAAATTGCAATTAAACACAAGAGAAACAAGAACATAGGTTTCGCAAAACCAACTTGTTCACGTTTAACTATTTTAAGTTGCAGAATAAATAAATAACAAGCTTGTGTGCTAAACACGTAGTCAAACCACTTAAGATAGTTTATTATTATTGCACAACTCGGTTTCACCCTTGATTAATGTTCTCTATTTTTCCAAAAAATAACTGAAACAAAACCAAGTTGCAGTTCTTTTTAACCTCTCAAGGCAAGAAATAATAAATCTCTAAGCTTTCAATTTGCAGAAACTTAAAAAAAACCAAGACCCTATGTCGATTTAGGAGTTTTTAATTTGCAAATAAATCCAAACAAAAAATTCTGCAGTTTATGAATCGCAACTCAATGCAAACTGCAGGTTTTGAATAACACAACAATTGGTTTCAAAATAGCTTTTAGAATCGCAATTCTTAACAGCAAATAAAACAAATGCAAGCAGCAGGTTTTACAAACAAGAAATCTAAACCAATTGCAGTTTTAACTCAGCCTTAAAATCACGATCTTATGCTGGGTTATAATCAATACACACTCTGTTTTTCCTTTCGCAAAAGAACAAAACAGGTCCGAGACTCTCAAGCTCTCGTTATGGTTTTTACACAATCGCAACTGTGGTAAACAAAATTGTGAATACACAACTTCTCCTTAAACGTTTATGAAATCTCAAATCAATCTGTTAGATGTTTATAGAACAACAACAGAATTCAAAGAGTTAAGAATGTAGGAGCTAGAAATTTGCCACACTACGTAAGAGGTATTGATTAAGAGATAACAACACAAACGTTAAGGGAAGAATGGAGGCAAGACCGAAATCTCTTTCCTTAACTCTTTGAAACCCCCGCAGTGCGACGGGATTAATGGTTACAAGAGTCCCAGGATACAACCACACACAACCGGGTTTGCTAATCACTCAAACACCGGCTCTATACGAACTTCTCTCTACGATACTTTCGAAATGACACTTGCTTTGTGAGAGAGAGATTGTTGGAGTTTTGTGTTCTAAGTCTTTTCTTCTCTACGTTGATCTCTTGGTTGATCGGTTCCCGTAATGAGACTTGAACGTGTGTTTATATAGAGGTCTTTGTGATCGACTTAATTGACTTTGTTTTCTCAACAAATCAAACCCACTCAATCCACAAATCCAGCAACAGTTGTGTAGTGCTCTTCTCAATCCCGTTTCTCATGGAGTTGAGAACGAAGAAGACCGAGTCTTCAGGAGACGTGATAAAGAGGTCGATATCTTCTCTTATTTTTGACACAACCAATGGCTTATTGGAGCTCCAACTTGAGCCCAACCACTTCTATGTGGTCCATTCTCTATTCACACACTCCAATTTTATTAAGCCCACTGAGCTTAAATAAATTGAGGTCCAACATAATTGTCGTGGTTGCATGTATCTATGCTATTTGTAGTGCTTCGAGAAAAGAGAGTAAAACTATTATCGTTGACGGTTGACCACTTCTCGTTGAGATTGGATTGTTCACACATGGTTTCGTTAATACTCTTCGGCTTCAGTTTCATTCTCGCTCTCGTTAACTTTTTCTAATGCGTCAATGGCTAGCATTCCAATGACTTTTGTACTTTTATTTATTTCAACTAGGGCAACAGGCAGAGAAAATCATGTTCATGCAAATTATTGAGTTTGAGTTGAAATATGGAAATGAAAGTGATAAGAAAAGAATATTACTATATATTAGGATTAGGGCTAATTCCGGTGGGTACGTACGTGAAGAGAGGAGTGAAACCAGCGGCCTTTTTGTCTCTTTCTTCGAGTATGATGACTATAGTCTTGTTCTTTTCCATATGTATTCTCTTTTTCTTTTGCATATGTATTCTCATTTTTTATCCATATATATATAGCCTTTAAGTTTGAAACTGTATTTGATCATATACATGTAACGATTCTAAGTAAATGAACTTTTCCTAATTATAAAGTTAAGGAGCCGTACTTGAATTTTAATGAACTAGAATATGACATGATCATATGTTGAACAAATCTTCTTGATCTTCTATCTAACTGAGCTAATTACTATATATGGGATATGATAGGTTAAGGTTCAATACATTTTCTCTCATTAATTAGCACTACCTCAGTATGGGGTAATCTTTCTATAAAGACACCATAATGAAAGAAGTGGCAAAAACCAAACTCTAGAGTGATTAACCTAAAAAAAAATGCTCTCTGTAAACTTACGAACCCATTTCACAATCAATTCTTTTTTTTTTTGTAAATTCATTTCACAATCAATTCATATCGTATGGATACTGACATACTGTCTACAATATTTGGTATGACAATTCTAGATATATAGGCACATAGAAAGTCTCCAATATTGATGTGTATAAAGCTAAGAAGTCGATATCAAAAACTCGATTTGATGTTAATACTGTATGTATCAGCTTTTTTTTTTTTTTTTGGTGTAACACAGGAAATAAAACCAATAAATGAAAAAAAAGCACGAAAATGTGAAAAGTCATAATACAGAAATGGGTCTGCTTCACTGATTGCATGTCTTTATACTAACTTTAAAGGTCAGAAACTTTTTCGGGGTTAAAATCAAGGACTGAGGAACTGAGGAAGGTAAGATATGTCACTTTGGTTGGCAACTGAGAAAATGGTTGTCAATTTTTGTATCTAATTGTAGTATTTATTTATATGTTACTATTATAGTTTTTGGATTTCTTGCATGTCTTGTCGATAGAAAATCATTGTTTGGACTTTTGAAGGATGGATCTAGATCGGAATCTTCGGACAGTATGTGACCAGTAAGCAGTAAGGGTCATGAGCAATATTGGTTCTCGACTTAATTAGTATTTGGTATAGCTGTTGTATTTCATGACAATGACATGGAAATCGAAACGTAAAAAAAATTTAGTTCGGTTAGATATTGTTTTAAAATTTTAGATATTTCTGTCATACGAAATAATTTTTCTTCACTATAAAGTAAATATATGACAAAAGCACATAGCCCAAATTATGTTTTGATTAGGCTGTTGTTACCTAGTGAGTCATTCACGTTGATTCGATCTAACTTCTGCTTTTGTTTTTTGGACTGAAATTTCATTTAACTAGTGTTTTAAAGAAGAAGATATGAAACTAAATTGGGCTATGGGAAAGAGAGTTTAGTGGAAAACAAACCTTTGTTTTGGAACAAATAAAAAAAAAAAAAAAAGAGAAGCATAACTTGGTGAGTTTTTTACAGGCTCAAACAACAAGGCCCAATTATAGACGTTCACTAAGTCACTTGGTGGGCTGGGCTCCTACAATTCACTCGAGTTTTATTTTCAGTCGAAATCAAAGTAGTCACCGTCGTCGGCTGAAAAACCCGGTTCGGTTCGGTTCGGTTGGGATGGATGGAGACAAGATGTTGTCACGTGAGTCAGTTACAAAAACAAAACCGTTGGTTAATCACGTGATAACCGATTAATATGGTTTTTTGGGTTAGGTTTGAAACGGAGTTTGGTGAAGGACAGCGACACAACCACAAACGTGCACTTCAAAAGTGTGTGCAGTCTACAGTACATACCTTCTCTCATCATTCTCTCTAGCTCATTTTCTGCTTTCACACACTTATTTGTATGATTTGTATGTTATTAATATCGTTACCTAAAAAGAAAAATATAATATAAAGAGGACCCATTTACACTGTCTACGATGTTACGTTTTTTTTTATACATTAATATTATTCTAGAATGAACAATGTGTAACAACAGTAGAGTTTTTTCCTCTTTATCTTAGGTTAATTAAAACGTTAAATAATTGTTTTTCTTTCATGATCTCGAAGACACTGATCATTTACAAATCTCCATAACTCCATAGTTTGGAATAAAACTAGCGGGTCATCAAATTTCACAATTGATAAATTTGGATTAACCAAAAATCTTGGTTAAAGAAAGTACAATAGAAAAGAAGAGTAATCAAGGAGAAAAAAAATGATAGAACGAGAGGGTAACATGAATGCATCATAAAAGGCACAAACTACTGCAGAATAGTGCCAATTCATACAAAACAAAATAAAATTTATATACATGATGAATTTGTGGGTCATTTCTCTTCATATTTTGTTCATGATAGCAAAGTTGTAATGTACATATATGGTTGATTCTGAAAATTGGACCACCTAAGTTGCCTTGGCAATATTTGTTGTGTGTGAAGAGATGAAGCTCTCTAAAACAAACATGGAAAGGAAAAAAAAAAAAATCCACAAATCAAAAAGATTATCTATTTTCTAATCAGGAAAAATTGTTCGTTGTCCAAATTGTTTATATATATTAATATTTGTATCAACAAAATTTACCTAAATAAATTGTTGAATTATAAGCAACACTAAGAATGATGGTTCGGATATGGAGACATGGAATATGAGTGAGTGGTTGTAGTGGAACGTACATATATGTGTGTATCTATAGTCTTTGTTTCGGTTTCAGTTACTAAAAATGTGCAATACAATTAACTTCTCATCTCTGTTTGTCTTTGTTCTTTGTCTTATGAGGAATTGCAACGTACGAGCGGACGAGGTCACACGCACATGTTCGTTACCAATTTTTCTGATTCCCCGCATAAATTTTTGTCCACTATATTATTTGTAATCTGTTTATCTTGTGAAATCATTGACGGTGTTACTTACCGTAAAAAAAAAAAAAAAGTTTGTCTAGAAAGAAATGATTTATACATTATCTTGTAATCATAGCTCGTTCGAAATTACCAAATTAACAACAAAAAGTCATACGATCGATCCAACCTTTCTTTTTATTGGTTAACATGTATTATGTAATCTTTAAATTTAGTAGTGATGATGGTAACAACTATAAATGCATTTTACTACCACTCGACCCAAAAAAAATGCATTTTACTACCATGATTATAACATGTGAAAGGGACAAGAATTTACTCTTTCTCTAATCTCTCTCACTCGCACACACTCATTATTCTTCAAAGAGGGGAATTGATTAAAGGGAACTTGAATATATATATTAGCTAACCGATAATCAAAGTAAGTACGTTGAATTTAGGCGGCCTGACACATCCAAGAAGACACATTATTATAACTTATTTTTGTTGATAATATTAATTACTTCTAAAACATCCTTTTAAAAATCCCAAATAAATTTCCATGGACATGCTAATAATATTTAATCTGAAATTTTCGTCTTATGGTTTTGACAAGAAGAAAGATCCATAAAACGGGTTAATACTTAATACTGTAGTAGGAGTATTATCTAATAAGGTAGGAGACAAATATTAGTTGAGTATTCATTAACTACAAGAGGGGTTTAGTAGAAAACTAGAAACATAATGACAAGATAATGGCCCAACTACATCACATCTGGTTTATAATCCTCACTCTGAGGCCCTATTCCTCTACTTTTAATTTCGTCATCTACCAAACCTTTTTTATACATAAAGAAAAGTTAATGTAAAAGTAATTTTTGTAAGAATAAAAAAAAAAAGTACTTGTATAGATGGAATGGTATCGGGAATGTAAACGTGTCATAAATTTTAGAAGGAATAATATTTTACATAAACTCTTTTCTGCGTGTCGACTGTAATTCTTGTGAGCATGCTTGTAAAAAAAAAAGATGAGAGCACCAAAAAAAAAACAGTTCCTCACGATGATAATGATTGCCAACAGAGGAAGCAAAAGATCAAAATGAAAGTTGGATCATGTGACTTTTTACAGAACAGAATCCTAAGGAATGCGATATAATAAATAAAACTAAAAGTTATAATAATATTTGATGATGATGTTGGTATTATAAAAGATAATGCAAAATTGTTTCTTTCATTTAGACTTTTTTTTTTTTCTTTTTCCTAGAAAAAAAAAAAAAGAAGTGGAGTAAAGCTGTCTTGTGTGCTGGTGTTCTTTGGGGACCCATTTTCGTTGAAATGAATAAATAAACAAATTAATTTCTACAAATGTCTATTGATTGTAAAAGTTTTTAAATTCCATTTTTATTGCCCATAAAAAATTGTAACGTACGAACAAAGCAAAGGCTGGAAATTAAAACTGGCCTATTTCGAGGTGGAAAATCATTCTCTCTTGTAATCATCGCTCGTTTCCACCACCGCCAGATTTATATTTACATATTTTTGCTTAGTGTCTTGTGTTACTAATTAGAGTATTGTGTTATTGGTTAACCTCTTTTAAAACTGTAGTATTTGTTAACCTTAACAAACATTCCATTTTTTTTGTCTCGATTCATTTTTATTTTTTTATGAAATTATATATGTCATTGTATAATTGGGAATCCTTAGCCAAACCTCTAATAATTGAGTATAATTCATCGAATATATGAATTTGTTTGCCACTATGCGGAATAAACTTTTATATTGTATTGATCATGGGACTATAATTTTTTTACATTATTTTTATTCAATTAAATTTGAAATCAAAATTCAAAACTAGTTTATTCAAAAATTTGGTAACGAAATTGTTCTACCAAATGCATAATGTAATAATTTTCTTATGCATTTAAAGTTAACTAATTAACTCAACGTGCAGGAAATTTCCACATGGTACACACTGTAAATCTATATCTACGTGGCTCGCATGTGCATTGCACTTCCAAAGAGCAAACACTTGATTGAAATTCTCCTTTTTTGTGTCCCTTTTTTTTTTGTTAGAATTTATTTCACATTAATATTTTCACATATTTTTAGCTGATACTTCTATACATTAATATATATCAAGACAGAAAATAAATCTAGACACACTAATTTAATGCAATATAAAATATAGTAATTAATGTTATCCACACGGACATGTATAAAAGTTTGAGGATAGTTTTGTTTTAGGAATAATAATGGAATTTATATGAAAAGTATTTTGTGGATGATAGCTACATTCTATATAAAAATCAAATAGATACTTGTATTGTTTTAATACTATACTCCATATAATATGTATTTTGTGAATTGTGAGTAGTTGATGTACCTCTGTCATGGTTTTAGCTGGTAAAGGAAAATTAATTTGTATTTAATTGTAGTTGGTAACAGTTAAGCGTATTAGGTCAGTATATATCAATTTTTAATCGGTTATATTAATACATGGAATCAAAGAACCACCTACAAAATGAAAAAAAAAAAAACAACAAATAGAAAAGCTTTTAGTGACATTTGATTTGTAATAAATATTGATGATTAGTACTGTAGATTGTATATTGCTATAAATTCTGGTCCGATAAGTGGTCTCGGCACCGTACTGAATTAAGTAATTGGAACTCTTGGTTAGGAGACAAGAAAGAAGATTAGTCTAAAAGTTTAGTAGCCGAACGGCGAAACTGATTGACAATATTATTCTACTTATCATCAAGACATAAATGAATGTGAACTGGGGCTTCATAGTTCATACTAGTAAATTTTCTGTAACCATGTACCAACAACTCAATTTGGATCGATGCGCGTCGGTAACTATTTAAATTTTTGATTGAAGCGTGTTTAGGTTAATGGTCAACATCCACAAGTTTGAATGAGTCACAGTATAAAAGTATTAATCTCTTTAGTCTTTTAGTCATATTTATTTAGTTTAAACTCTTACACAAAATGTTAAAAAACCAAATACTAAGTAAAATAACCCATATGTACCATTGTTTTGGATTAGATAGCAACGTCCAGCTTTTAGTGGTAGTTGTAATAAAATAAATTGATGATTAGGAGTAGACCATATTATTTATTGCTATGAATATCGGTTTTGATGGGCCGTCCTCGTGTCACCGTACTAAATCAAGTAAATGGAACCCTTGATTACGAGAGAATAAATAAGGAGATTAGTACTAACTGCGGAACTGATTGACATTAGTCCACTTTCCAAGATATAAACTAATCTGAATTTGAAGAATTTTATAATAAACATGTAGCAAACTTAATTTGGATCGATGTCCGTCGGTAATCAATTATAAAATTCGTAAGTTAAGCGTGGTTAGGTTAACCGTCAACGTCTGCACAAAAAAATGTTTAAACAAAAAGATGTATAGGAAAACCAAAAAAAAAAAATCTGATTTAACGAAGACGAATAAATAGAGAAATTGGATAATGTTCAACTCAATTTACGGGTCGAAATGGTATATCTGTATGTTTTTGTTTCACTCGCATATTTACTTGTTTTGTGTGTGTTTTGTATGTATTATTCACGTTTTAGGGGCTATTAGTATATAAGTTTTTTTTTTTTGTTTCACTTCGTATATTGATTTGTTTTGTGTGTAAGTTTGTCGTTTGGTCGAAGAGGGCAAATTCACTTAACGCATTAGGTGTGAGGTAGTAATACGAGTTATTTACACGTATCAAGGCATTATTTGAATGGACCCAGTCACAGTCTCACTCACTCACTCAAATAAGACTAACAGTTAAGAAAGGTTATTTTTAATACGAATCTCTCCCACCATATATGTCCCACCCTAATTAAGTAATCCGATGTCGTTTTGTGTGTGTAATCAGACATTGAATTTACTCGACCTACACAGTCCAAACAGCCACGGCTCATAACCCGACCATGAACTGTGAATATGTTTTTTTAACTAACAAGTCGCATCGTTGAAAACACAATGTAAATCAAAATCTCGTACAGTATATACTATTACGCTTTTTATTTATTGTTTGGACAGACAAAAAATGACAAATATACAGGATATATATAGTAGTAGTACTAGTATGTCTTTATTTTAGACATAGGGATTGTCGTAAAATGGTTATGATAACTGAGAGAAAAAAGCGTATATAATTGATCCACACACGTACTAATGACCTTAGATAATGTAGACATAACACGTGACGAAAAGCGCGTTACGTGGTCTTTTTATATTTGGACCCACCGCCTAATTACTTTTGTTAACTACTATATATTTCAATTTATATATCCTTCGTCAGTTGTCACTATGAAAATTACGCGTAGATTCAATTTCAACACAGCTCATCATATTCCAAACTTGCTTAGAAATCATAACCTCTTTTACGCTTTTTACAAATTGTTAGTTGTAAGTACTTTACTGTATACTACTTCTTTTTTTAATTCGTCTTCGTGAAGTTAGAATCTTTGGATATTTTTATATAAAAGAATCAGATTCAAGAATTGTATCTACTATAGGTTGATGGTGAAATATTAATTTAGGTCTTGTTACGGGCGAGTGAAGCTAAGAATATATATAGCTAAAATAGATCACAGCCATCGGTTTGATTCTGAGATTTTAGATACAATACAGCAAGAACTACAGTAAGACCAAACCGGTATACGTGTGAAACCAAGCCACGTGTTTTCCTTGCTGTCAAGCTGCTGTGTTCTGATTTCGACAATAGTTGGATGTTGACTTTTTTTTTTTTTTCTTTTTTTTCTGAACAATATTAATTTCCAAAGCTAATTTATGTTCACAAACTAAAGAAATACTGATTGACACAATTTATGTTTGATTAAAAGATACTACTAGTTATTTGCTGAATTTAATTCGGGTGGTGGTGAGCATCTTTATTTCAATTTAAATCATAAGTTGGTTTATCTAATTAAAAAGTGGATCAAACATTCAAATGTGTAGGTAGACGGTAGACATATTAGATGATATATACCTAATGCAAATAATTATGATTAATTATGTAAAGTCGAAGCTATTTGGTCTTAGTTTTAATAGAGAAAATGACCTTACTAATCATATTCCTTTATACTTTACTCTTCATGTCTCGTTCTTTACACACGAGAAATAATGTCTGCTTTTATAATCAAAAATAATGTTTGAGTGGTTATATCAGTTTTTTTTTTTAAATTCATTTAATTCCCGATTTTTTTAATTAAAATTGAAAAGTCATCTATTTTTAATTTTTTTCTAGTTTATTTACTTTTGGTCCGTGGAATTGCTATATACAGACTGTAGTGTACAATCTTGGTTCGCTGGCTTGTCTCTAAGCTATATGAATGCAATTGTAAGGAGTTAGGACCATCGCTGAATGATTATATAATAAAATAAACTATAAACATTTTCATGAATTTTTGGTTGTTCATAGCATATGACAAAACTTCATTTTTTGTATTTATTCACTATTTTGGGAGGTAACAAAAACCAGAAATGATAGTCCTTTCGGTTCTCGTTAAGTGCGAGAGATAATTAGGTTTTTAATTAAACGAGTGGAAACAGAAGCTTCAAATTATTAATATCTCCGCCGGTCTGTATTGACAACACTATTCGGTGCTTCGTTTCCCCATACATTATTATTAATCCATTTAATTTAGTTCCTTACCATAATCATTTTTTATTATTTTGAAATTCATGTAATTCGTTTTTAAAATTAAAACACACAGGGGTTTCATATACTAACAACTAATCATTCTCGATGTAATCATGATCAGTCAAAAGTAATTAAAAGAAAAAACCAGTCAAATTTCTAGATGTAAACAAAAAAAAACGCGCAGAATATTGTGTTAGGAGAACACATTTAATGAACATTTATTTTAACAATCTCAGCAAAATCTCAGTTTAATGAAGTACATTATCAACGACGTCAAATTTTTTTAAAAAGTGCATTATCAACATATATCGTACGTATATTTAAATATTAATATTTGTAAGTGGCGCATAAACAGTATGATCACTTTTACAAAATTAATAAACGGTGCAGTAAAATATTACTATTATATCAACACATTATATACAATGATTGTCTATATAAGCTAAAAAGCCTAAAACTTAATTTATTTGTCATAGCTACAAAGGTTTCAGTAATATGTGTACGCTACTAAACGTAACAATAATCGTGAAAATGTATAGTTGATCGCATGCAATGCAAACACACCAAATATAAAAATAGAAACGCTTTCACAATTGAAAGAATAAAGTAATCGAAAACGTCAATGGCTTAGGTTTATTTTGTAAAATGGGTTTTCTATTAATAGGATTGTATAAAAAGGAACCACATGTGATACATGTCATTGTTTGGCTATCATCGTGACAAGAAAAATACTATCAAAAAGCCTATCTTATTCTCTTCATGAAAAAAATAGGCTACTGTGTATACGGATTTAGTAGTATTATTTTATTTGGTTTCGACTTACACAGAATTACTATTATTATTATCATCTAAATAAATATAAAATAGAATTCGACTAAACATTGAATTATTGGTAGAGAAAATAAAGAATAAATCAAGAGTCGGAGAAAGGAGGGTAAAGAAATAGGAGAATAATAATTAAATACTTCCTCTATTTTATAATATAGGATGTTTAGAGAAATATTTTTGTTTCATAATATAGGATGTTTCCAACTTTTTATGTAACTTTTAGATTAAATTTATATTTTATATTATGCAGATTTGATTATGATTGGTTAAACTTTTTTAAAAGTAACTATTTCTTAATATGCATGTTTTCATTAAAACATCTTATATTTTGAAACGGAGGGAGTATATAAATAAATAAGAAAAAGAAAATAAATAATAAGAGAAAGTGAAGGGAACGATTTGTTTAAAGGAGAGCCTCTGCTACGTTTTAGGCTTTGAAGTGATACAGAAGGCATAGATATATATTATTTTCACCTTCAAACTTCAACTTCAACTTTCACCATCACCATCACGGCCACTATCACACCATAACCCACCACACTCTTCTCCTCCTTTTCTTTTTCTTCGTCTTCTCTCTCTCTCCCTCTATCTAGAAACAGAGTTTTTTTTTTTTTTTTCCTTCTGTTTTTTCATTGCTGATATTATTTATGATTCACTGACTACCTCTCTTGGAATTTATTTTTCACTGCTGCATTTTGGATTTTTTCCCGGTGAGTCTTTCTTTTTTCTTCTTTCTATACTCTTCTCTTCTTGGTCTCGAATCGACATTTATGTTCTGTTTTTTTTATCCTTCTAGATTTAGTATGTTTAGTTCGCAATCGGAACTGTTTTTGCTCTGTTATGAGTTCATATATATGTATTAAAAACAAAAAAAAAAAGACTTTAAATCGGTGCGTCGGTGACTTTTGGTATATGAGAGTTTTTGACTGCTGAGAAGAAAAAAACGTCGGTGATTTGGTTTAATCTCGGTGTTTTGTTATTTGTGTTCTTCCGCGATTTCTCTCTATATGCCATTTGGTTTTTAGCTTTTTTTTTTTTTTTTTTTATATCCTGAGTTTACTGATTCGAGTAAATATGGCTTTTGTCGCCATTTTACTTGATTTTTTTTGAGTTTTGGAGGTATTCGTTTATCTCTTCTTCTCTTTTGTATTTTAACAAAGTGTTCAAAGTTCATCGAAATCATCAGACCTTTTTTGTTTATCTACTCAATTGCGATTGTCTGTTGTGAGTAG
>NC_025701.1:9155966-9161974 GCF_000633955.1 Camelina sativa | reverse complement strand
TTTTTTTTTTTTTTTTTTGTTCTTAAACTTATTTATGAGTTTTAGATTGTTTCCTTTCTTGCATTTATGCTTTCTTGAATTCTGATTTGACTTCAATATTCTTCTTCTGAAACTTCATAATTATTTTTTCCTTAAAATCCGAAAACTGTATAAAAGAATTTTGGGTTTTAATTTTATTGTTTTCTTTAATCTGATAATGTTGAATTGTTTGTGGATTATGAAAGAGGAGGAGGAAGAAGAAGAAGAAGATGGATCGTAAGAGTTGGCCATGGAAAAAGAAATCCTCTGAGAAAGCAGCTACTGTTACTGAGGTTCTTGATCAGGTACTTTAAAATTCTCTAATCACACTTTAATTTCTCAGATTTGCTTAAATCATTAAATTCTGAGATTTACAGTGTTTTTTGATTCATCAATTTGAAAAAACAGGAAAATGGGAAGAAGCCAAACTACATCCAGATCTCATTTGATCAATACTCAAATCTGAATGGTTTAAAAGATGAAGTTAAAAACTATGAAGAAAAAGTTACAAAGCTTGAAGATCAGATCAAGGATTTGGATTTGAAGCTATCTACAGCTAATGCAGATATTACAGCCAAGGAGGTTTTAGTGAAACAACACTCCAAAGTTGCTGAAGAAGCTGTCACAGGTAATGAATAAAACACACACAAACAAAAGGGCTCTGATATTTTTTGCATGGTGTTTTTTTTTCTTCTGGTCACATGTTTTGTTGGTTTTTTTTGATGATTGATTCAGGCTGGGAAAAAGCTGAAGCTGAAGCTTCTGCTTTGAAAACTCATCTCGAGACAGTTACCCTCGCGAAGCTCACTGTGGAAGATCGAGCAGCACATTTAGATGGAGCGTTAAAGGAGTGTATGAGGCAGATAAGGAGTTTAAAAGAAGAGAATGAACAGAAGCTGCATGATGTTATCTCTACTAAAACCAACCAAATGGACAATCTTAGAGCTGAGTTTGAGTCTAGGATTGGCGATTACGATCAAGAACTGCTTCGTTGTGGAGCTGAGAATGATGCTCTCTCGAGATCATTGCAAGAGCGTTCAAACATGCTTATGAGGATAAGTGAAGAGAAGTCTCAAGCAGAGTCTGAGATTGAGCATCTTAAGAACAATATAGAGTCTTGTGAAAGGGAGATAAACACTCTCAAGTATGAAACTCATGTGATTACCAAAGAGTTGGAGATACGAAACGAAGAAAAGAATATGAGTATGAGGTCTGCAGAAGCAGCAAACAAGCAGCATTTGGAAGGTGTGAAGAAAATTGCAAAGTTGGAAGCCGAGTGTCAAAGATTACGTACTCTGGTGAGAAAGAAACTTCCGGGTCCTGCAGCACTTGCACAGATGAAAATGGAGGTTGAGAGTTTAGGCAGAGACTATGGACAACAAGATCATAGACAAAGAAGGTCACCGGCCAGACCTTCTAGTCCTCTTATGTCTCCAATGTCACACATGTCTCAGGTTTCAGAGTTCTCCCTTGACAATATGCAAAAGTTCCATAAAGAAAACGATTTGCTGACAGAGCGGTTACTTGCTATGGAAGAAGAGACAAAGATGCTGAAAGAAGCTTTGGCAAAGCGTAACAGCGAGCTTCAAGTGTCTAGAAACCTCTGTGCTAAGACATCAAACAGGCTTCAAGCCTTGGAAGCTCAAGTCATGAGTAAAAGTCCAACCAAGCGCGGTTTTGAAATGCCTGCTGAGATCTTCTCTCGTCAAAATGCTAGTAACCCTCCTAGTATGGCTTCAATGTCTGAGGATGGAAACGAAGATGCTAGAAGCATTGCTGGCTCTTTGATGTCTGAATTTTCTCAATCCAATAAAAACAATGGGAAGATTAAGAAGACCGAGAGTGCTAACCAGTTGGAGCTTATGGATGATTTTCTTGAAATGGAAAAGCTCGCTTGTCTACCAAATGGCTCAAACGCAAATGGTTCAGCGGATCACTCTAGTGCTGACTCTGATGGTTCAGAGATTCAACCAGCTACGCAACTGAAGAAAAGAATCTCCAATGTGCTTCAGTCTCTCCCCAAAGATGCTGCATTTGAGAAGATTTTGGCAGAGATACGATGTGCAGTTGAAGATGCAGGTGTTAAGCTACCTTCTAAATGTAATGGACCTAATGTAAACGGTCTTACAGAAGAAAAGGAGATAGCCGTGTCAAATGAGACCACAGAGGAAAACGTTAGCGTGGCAGAGGTAATAATAACTCAAGAACTGGCTGATGCTCTTTCTCAGATACTCCAGTTTGTTACCTATCTTTCAAAGGAAGCAACGGCGTGTTCTGAAAACAGAACGTTCTCCCAAAAGGTTCAAGACTTCTCTGTCACATTCGACAGAGTCTTGGGTAAGGAGAAGACTTTGGTCGATTTCTTGTTCGATCTTTCACGAGTTTTAGTCGAAGCTAGTGAACTAAAGATCGATGTGCTGGGGTATCACTCATCCACAGTGGAGATTCACAGTCCAGACTGCATCGATAAAGTCGCTTTACCGGAAAACAAAGCACTTCAGAAAGAGTCATCAGGTGAACATTACCAGAATGGTGGTTGCTCTCAGAGCTCTGATTCCGAGATCCCAGATGATTGTAACGGTACATCTGGCTACGAACCTAAGCTTGCAGCAGCTAGTAAGTTTACGTTAGAAGAGTTTGAAGGGTTGAGACTCGAGAAACAAAAAGCAGAGACTAATCTTGCAAGCTGTGAAGCAGATCTTGAAGCAACCAAGACCAAACTACAAGAAACAGAGCAAATTCTTGCAGAAGTCAAATCAGAGTTGGATTTAGCTCAGAAGTCTAGTGGCATGGCTGAGACTCAGCTTAAATGCATGGTGGAATCATATCGATCTCTTGAAACTAGATCATCCGAGCTCGAAATAGAGTTGACTTCTCTTAAAGGCAAGATCGAAAACTTAGAAGATGAGCTTCAAGACGAAAAGGAACATCACCAAGAAGCTTTAGCCAAATGCCAAGAACTCGAGGAGCAATTACAAAGGTAACATTATAACTATACACATTACTCTCGTCTTCACCATAAAGTCTCGCAAAATCTCTAATTTGTATTTCCTATGAAACTTCAGGAACAACCAAAATTGTTCAGTAACCGAAGATGATCCTAAAAGCAAACAGGTAACTTTCCAAACACATACTCATATCCAACAGAGATCTCGGTTTTGCAAAATTATGGATCCTGATCACATTGAATGTTTTATACAGGACAATGAATTAGCGGCTGCTGCAGAGAAGCTAGCAGAGTGTCAAGAGACTATATTACTTCTGGGGAAGCAACTCAAATCCATGTGTCCTCAAACAGAACAGGTTGCTTCTTCCCCAAGCCAAGAACAAGCCCTAAACCCAGAAGAAGACGAATACGTAACTTCGACAAATCCTCAAGACAACAAATTGAGTTCGCCTTCAGAGAAGGAAACATCCCCAATGAAATCTCCGGTAGGGTCGAAACACAGACACACTAAGTCAAACTCATCATCATCCTCATCAGGACTTACTCCTGAGAAACACTCTAGAGGATTCAGCAGGTTCTTCTCCACTAAAGCTAAGTAAAGAAAAAGAAAGAAAAAAAAAGAGTATAAATCTAACTATGTTGTATATCGATCGTATCTATTGCTATAAAATATATATGGGTTTTTCTTTTTTTCATTTTACTATAAGGGAATGTTTTTAACTTTAGTTTTTTTTTTTCTTTCTGTACTGACAACAATTTGGTGTTGAATTTTACGGCGTGTCGCGTGTAAATGTCAATCTACCCATCTCCTTTCTTTGTGTTGTTAATCTGTGAAAAATATGTAACCAAACAAAAAAAGGTTTCTTAAAATTACATTAATATGATTTTTTTTTTCCATCTATCACGAAGGTTTTTTGTTCGGTAAACAAAAGAATCCGTTCAATTGGTTTTGTCCAAAATAAAAAGTACAGACTTTAATCTCTTTCTCGCAAAACCTTAGATCTAAAGCCGCACCGTCTGAGATTAGTCTGCCTCTCCGCCGCCCAAGGCTTTCGCCGGCGGTGTGAGAGGGCCCTGCTCCTTCTTTTTTAGCTTTTGTTTTCTAATTGTAGTAATAGAGTGACTCACTCTCTTCCTCTCGGGCCGTGCTGAGAAGTTGCGTCGTGATGGTGCGGCGGCTAACGCTTCGGAGAGAGATCTCGGCTCGCTCCCCTCTCCAGGAGACTGGTGGTGGTTTGAAGCTGTTTTGGGTGGCCTCTATGCAGCCTCAGGGGGTCGGATCTGTGCCCTCCTGCTGTCCCTATCTTTTCTGCCGGAGCTCATAGCTGACCGGAAGTTCATCGGTGAAGGCGGGTCTTAGAGTCTACCGGTTTGTTGGAGAGGTTTCTGGGTGTGTCGGTGGCCGAAATTTGAGGACATCCTCAAAACCGACGTCCTTTAGAGCTTCTTTAACTCTCTGGTCTCAGTCCGACTAAGAAGTGCGACAACAAAGCGGAAGCGATGCGGCTAATCCGGAATTGTACTGTGAAGTGAAGATATGCTAATATGTGCTCTAATCTCTTATTTTAGGTGATTAACATTCTGGATATTGTGATCAGAGAAGTCTCTGTTTTGCTGGTTTTGCTTCGCGACTTTTGGTCGGGTCAGTCGGACGACTTGTCCATTTTGGTTAGGACCGGAGTAGTGAAAGTTGGAGAAATCAAGTTTTTCTGATGATGCGCCTCTGGGTGTTGATGCTATTGGGATAAGTTCTTCACGCCGATCACGCGGTTCTATTAGCTTGGAATTGCTTTGTTTTCAGTATAGGAATTGGTTTTCTCCGAATTAGTAGTTGTTTTCATGTCATAGGGTCAATTTAGGTTGTTTAAGAGATGATTTCACACCGAGTTGTGGTGTGTGATCTATCTCATTATGGTTAAAAAATGCAATGTTTATCGGTTAGGTAGCGTTGGATCCGCTTAATGATTTAGGGTTATATTAGATCAACTCATTGTATTTGGTCTAAGTCTATGAAAGTCAATGTAATATACCTTTGATTTGGTTGTAATGCTTTGGTTAATGAAAAGTTGATGTTAAGAAAAGAAAAAAAAACAAAAGAATCCGTTCCTACTACCGAAACCGACAATATCAGCTGATAGAGTTTATAAAAGAAAATCCCTTTTTTTCTAAGGGTAAGAGAAATATTAGTGTTGGACTAAGCCCACTCCACTTAATTCGTCCCATGGGCCGAAGCTAAATGAACCGCAACATTACTCGGAATTTGTTGTTATACGAGAAGGAAAGTAAAAAACTTAAACTATATTAGTTGTGACCTCTTTGAATAGCCTGTAAATGAAAGATGAGTTTTGATTCAATTGGTTTTACTATTTCCACGACTCGATAGTCTGTATACTAAGGAATAAATAATAAGGACGACATTTTCTAGTAAATATCTTTATATTCAAATTTGAAGGCCGGCAAACAAAAAAAATCAAGAAAAAATGTCTCAAGAGTTGAACACTCTGATCCATTGATTAGGATTAGACGGTTAGTGCAAGTGTGCCAACAATCCTAATTGTGGAACTTAGCAATTAGAGATCATTTGCTGACAATCAATGTTTTAAGAGTCTAGCTACTACTTGATTTGCTAGGGTGTTCATGTATTCGACACCTATCACATCGGATTCTGACCTATATATCACAATTGGAAAAACTTCTAATATACTTTAGATAATAAGTCAATTATTTAGACTTTTCAGAGATTCTTCTATTCTTTTCAACGCTATAATTATGATGTCTAAAATGATCTATGAAGAATCCGCTAGTGCAGACGTACGTTATTGTCAAATTGTGTTTATCCTAGAACTCAATGATTCTACACAATTATGACCTTCAATATATACAGTCCTAACTACATGTGTTGATGATACTCAGATTCGTTATTTTTCGACCTAGCTACAAATTATTCGACCAAGTTTAATCTGACATTCTAAAAAATTTCGCAGGAACCAAATTTGATCTAATCTTAATTATGTTTTTTTTTTTTTTTTTTTTTTTTTTTTTT
>NC_025701.1:9153607-9155518 GCF_000633955.1 Camelina sativa | reverse complement strand
TTTTTTTTTTTTTTTTTTTTTTTTTTTTTTTTTTTTTTTTTTTTTTTTTTTTTTTTTTTTTTTCTGAAAATCAGACAAGTGTGTGCGTTTTGTTACGTCATTGTCATTGAAGACAGCTAATATTAAGATTTAGGTTTTGTCTTACCATTAACCCTACATATAAATTATCTGCGCTATAAATTAAGATTTGTTCAATCAAAAATAGTAAAAAATCTGACTATGATATATTAATACATTATGTGGCTTTGATGAGTATCCTTGTCGCTTCTCCTGTTTTGTTAATCTTTTTTGGTTTTTCTCAGGTTTTGAGATCACGTAGGTTTTGTTACATATCCATTAAATCACTTACCATATCATCTTTACTAATAAATATTATACGTTCACGAAGACAACGGCCAAGCCATTGAAAGAACTTCGATACATTATTATATAGTTGACTTACGTGTATTTAACATAACACTTTCGCAGGCTGATGTTTTCGGATTTGTCTACATCAACTCATTTTTAGGGAAGTGGAAACATTGTTTTCAACAAAAAGCTAGTATGTATACCTACAATATAAAGTTTTTAAATAAATAATTCGGCTAAACTTTGGAAGAATAGTTTACCTGATTACAAATGGAATATTGTTTCAGCGAATGCACATTGAGTGGCTCTCCAGTGTTTAATCACTACTTATGGTCAATACACATTCATTCATAATCGCTATAGACCGTCTTTTTCGCGTGAAAGTCCTTAGTTCTGAACCTGACTAATGATATACGTCGGCGTTATTATAATTTTTTTTTCTTTTGTCAAAAATCATTACAAACGTGGGAGGCTTTTTCATCTTCATAAAATTTTCAAAAGATATTAGTAAGACATGTTAGAATTCTAACTGTGTCATCTTATCCATTTTAAAATCCGCATATAATACATATTGCCAAAAAAAAAAAAAAAAATCAAAATCAGTATTGTTGATTTGTCAACTTCTAACAAAAAAATCCATAACAAGTAAATGGGCTTAACAGAACATAAAATACAATTATACAACAAAAATGATATCTGGGTAAAAAAAAAATTTCTTTTTTTTCTTCTGAAAAATAAACGAGATTTATACTTTTTTTTTTTCAACTGATATTATAAAATTTAAAAAAATACATGGTCAATTACAACTTAGATAACGGAAAACAAGGATATTTCCGGAGTCTAAAGTCTAAAAAAGGAAAACTAGGCCGGCGAACAAACATAAGTTACCGGAAACAGAAAACGATATTAAGATAAAAATTACAAAGTAGAGAAATTAAACCCAAAATAGAGGATGAATTTTTAAAATAAAGAATTAGGTAACAAGGCAAAACCCTTTACACAATACACTAGTCTTAGAATGCAAGAAAACTCTTCTCACGAACCACTTGGATGAGAACTACTACGACCAATCCCAAACTAATAACGACCACCTCCTATCAAGAAGAGAACCAATCTCTAGAAACATTAGGTGATTTATAGTTTTAGTCAATAAATCCTCTTTAGACTACTATTAATGGTGGTTACTTCCAAGAATTCTTTTATTAAAAAGTAATTTACAAAAACAAAAATGAGAGAGGAAGGGAGATAAACGTTTCTGAAGTTACTAGGGGAAAAAATGTTTCTCACTCTATTTCTCCACATGTCAATATGTTATTAGTTACAAGTTAAAATATTAATTTTTTTTTTTGCTTTGAGCAATGGTGAACGTTTTCAGCTAATGATGCTCTTACACCACATAACTTTATAACAGAATTGAAAATTCTTTTTGATAAATTTGTTATAAAAGTCAACCTCAATTATTATACCTCAAAGGCTCTCCTATTCTTTTGAAAATTACTTGTAAGGCGCCTCTAGACTCTCAGAGTTTCAATCAATAAATGTATATATGTCAAGATATGTTGA
>NC_025701.1:9142563-9152744 GCF_000633955.1 Camelina sativa | reverse complement strand
AAAAAAAAAAAAAAAAAAAAAAAAACGAGAGTCTTCCTTCATGTAAGGATTTAAGGAAACTCTCGACCGTCCGTTAAGTACCGTACGGCATGCTAAATGTTACAATATTTACGTTAAATCTGAGCCGTGAAAAACAAATACGTGGGTCATCACCTACCATTCTTAGATAGTATACGATCATAACTCGAAGATATATATATACGAAGTGTGGGTATTGAAGGGATCTGCCTTTATAGTTTTTATCAGAGTCACGAAGTGTGGGTACCACTTTGCATGTGCTCTCTCTCAGAGATATTGATATGACATCTCCAATGTAGTGTAGTATCCTTCTTTTTTCTTTTCTTGTTAACATCCCAATTTATTTGTTCTTTTGGAGATGAAAAGAGTTTTTGAAGTATACGATTTGTGTTTTAAGTATATACTTATTTTTAGAGATGTAAAGAGTTTCAAGTGACAAATTCATAGTTTTTAGTCGGTGACGATATTATTGTAATCATATTAGTTAGTAGTTAGACGAATAGTGACATACAATTTTTTATGATTTGATTGTTCCCTAGAACTGGTAAAATAGTTGGAGCAACTCGTGCAACTTTTATGCCAGACGTGCTACCAAGTGCCAACGCCAGAAAACAAAAAAAAAAGTTAGTGGCAGTAACTAAACGCATTTGAGTAGTCGAAAAGCGCATGAGAATTGGTGAATAATATAATTATATTTTCCTGCTTCTGCATGTGTGTGTGTTACGCACAGTGTTAAAATTCTTTGTCAATGTGAATGAGCATTTCAATGCTTTCTTAACTATTTAATTTATTATTTCATCAACAGTTTTAAAGTTTTAACGGCTAAAAAACTGCCGATTCCAAAAGAAGGCATCCTTGGGATTACTTTCTTGGACGAGGTCGCACAGTAATGCTTTTAAAAAATCAAATATCAAAATGCAATTTACAATTCGTTTCATTTTCTTGAAATGTAATCTCCTCCCACACTATCAATTCTCCTCATCACCTCCAATTTTGTCAAGATATACATTCTTTTCTTTCTTTTTCTTTTTTAGTTTTTTTTTTATTACATCCAAGATATACATTCTTTTTTTGTTAACAATATGCTAATATACATTATATTAGATTCTTTAAATGGGAAAATCATGCAAAAATATTTACATAGAAAATGGAGCAAAAACAAAATTATAATTAAGAAGAAAAATAGCATTCACTGATATAATAATAGTCCCTCAATGGGTTCTACATATAATCACACCACCACAACGAGAAAAATTATCAGAGTAATGTTTTATTCCTCCCTACAAGTCTACGATAATAACTAAAAATGGTTTAATAGATCACTCTTAGAGGTATCTCTAGAGTTAGTCTTGTTCTAATTGAAACACTAACCCAATTGTACCCCAAAATCATCTAAAAGTTAAAAATAGGCTAAAACAGATCGTCATTACCAAAATAAGATAATCATTACTAAAATAAAAACCCTAAATATATGTTGATTGAAGCATAGAAGTGATGAGAGATTTGAAAGCTACTTCCTCACAAGGGATAGTGAGACCCATATTGTGGTCGAAACCAAACTCTTCCTCAGCTTGTTGTAGAAGAAGCTGAAACTCGGCTCGGGTCAAAAACGAAATGGGTAAGACGTACCTGACCCGATTCCCTCCTACGTAGACAACGAAGTGACCTTTGGGAACATCCTGAGGAAGAGAGTCTCCATCATGTTCATTTTCTTCGTTATACTCACTGCTCTGTTTTTTCCCCAAACTCGCACATCTCTTCAAGATTTGCTTTATCATAGTCGTTTGTGTCAGCTTGCTCCGGTTTATAATCGGCATTTCCCTCGGGAGTGAATTGGGGATTCTTTGGGAGGTTCTTTGTAATGTTCTTGTGGGTGGCTATAGGAGTGAGGAGAGAGTGAAGATGGGTTTGTTGTGGTTTTGGGGGTATTTATGGATAGTTTCATTAAATATGTAGAGAGAGATGTATACAGTTTTATAAATAAACTTTACCCAACTTTATAATATAGAAGTCTGTGATATATGGGTCTAACAGTCACTAGACACATCCTAGTATTGGACTGGGTCAGTTCTTTTGTTTAATGTCTGGAGGAAAATAGAGTTTATTTTGGTGTTTTTTTCATATATAAGACCAGTTAATTAGGTGAAGGGTTTATTATAGATATATAATAAAATGATTAGACGATTGTAACATCTCGATTCTCTATATAATAAAATGATTAGACCATTGTAACATCTCGATTCTCTATATAATAACATGTATGTATACAACTAGTTTTTAACTAGTGGACATATATCCTTTAACAAAAGAACTATTGTACAAATATGCATGTATACAAGAAGAGGTGATTTTGAGGCGTGGGGTAAAGTAAGATGTGTTTGTCTCGATATATGAAGTGTCTGTCTGCTACGGAATAGATATCTCTCGTACGTTTTTATAATTCGTTGTACGTTGAATTATACATTTATACATATATAGTTTTCTGTTGTTTTGTTTGATAATATTTGTTGTCGAAGTTAAATATTAATTTGGCTAAACAGTGAGATAACAAAGAACCTTGAAAGCGACTCTTGGTTCATCTGGTTTAGCTTGAAAAAGAGTAAATATAAAATGTTGGGAAAACGTCCTAGTTCCACATGAAAATTATCACATCTTACTAGATAAAGCCAGAACTTTCACCTCGTCTTAAATATCTCTGCACAAATGTCTCTCATCCTATATCTCTCCAAATCCAAAATTTTATTTCTAAATCTCCTTGAATCCATAATTCTCATCAATTTCTCCATAAATACAGGTTTAATTGGTTAATTATTGGTTTATTGGTTGTCTAACCAACTAACAAAAGTTGTAAACCGATTTCAACCTGATTTCGACCCGTTTATATAATTAAATCACCAATTCTTTTTTATTTTTTAAATCTCTTTTCCCCATCTCAACGAACACTATATCATATTTTCATTAACGTTTAACCAGATCATCCACATCAAATAACCCAGAGAGAAGAAGAAATAGAAAAATCCATTTAAACAAATATGACCAGATCTCAAAAATGTCAAAGCTCAATACAAACAAAGATAAAGCAACTGTGAACTTCTAAAAACCCAAAAAAAAAAAATCAGCTTCTGCTTTTGAATGCTAATGAAGGCTGCTCGGATGAATGGTCCGTCCAACCCAGAAAATCCACTGCATCCAAGAAAAATCAAATAAACAATTCAACCAAATTGACATAAAAGATCAATCATAATTGTTGTATATAATGGAGATTCACGTGGTCCTTTTTTATAGACGATTGCAGCTCCAAAACTCTTAGTTGGGTTTATTCAAGTTCTGGTGATTGGAATCATGGTTCACTGAACCAAGAACACATCAAATCCGATCAGAAATGAAGATAAAATCTGCAAAAAAAATTCTCAAATTACAAATTTTTTTCAACTCCAAAATCAATTAAGAACACAAATGATTACTGGAATGTGGAAGTCACGAGGGCTTCTCTTGGCGCCAGTGGTGGATAAGCGAGAGTTTGGTAGGAAATTGGCTGGGTTTATGCACCCACCTGAAACATATTGCCCCAATGCAAGAGACGGTGTTCATGATTTTAGAAAATGATGATTTTAGAAAATGATGATTTTAGGGTTCTTAGGTTTGAGAATTTCTGATCGGGTTATAAAAATTCTTAGACCGGGTCGGGTTTATAAGGTCAATCGGGTTTTAAACTATGTTTTATATCTGGTTTGACTGGTTTTCTAGCGGTTTAATTTGTAAATCGATTAAACCAAAAAATATGGAGAAGTAAATGAGAACTTTAGATTTGGAGATATATAGGTTGAGAGATCTTGTTTTGTGGATACTTACGACGATGTCAAAGTTCCGGCTCCATCTAGTACGATAAGATAGTTTTGATGGGGAAATAGGACGTTATCCCTAAAATGTTATAAAACTTTGGTGAACTTTGGTGAATGCAAATTAATGGCACACATTAGTCGCACTAGAGGCTGTATCTAACTTTCAACTTGGATTCGAATTGTAAATTTTTCTAACTAACTTTCGGGTCACACAAGTAGCCCTAAATATGATTCAGCTGTCAACATATGTCCTTAAACTCGACATACATTTTTAATTTCAATACTTTTAAGATAATTCAGTTTAGGTATAATAGTTACTTTGCATGTCAACAGTAGCACAGTACTTCATTATAAGGAACAAAACAAAATTCGACGTATTTTGTTTAGAAAAAAAAAGAAAAAGAAATGTGATATACTTAAACTGAACGTAATTAAGTACGCAAACGCTAATGCTTGCAAACAGTTGATAGAGCCAAGACGTCGTACTTGTTTTGCAATTCCAATTTCAACATCAATTTATAAACATGAGAGCCTGAGATTAATCGATGATTAGAAACCAAAAAGGGCAGCATATCGATGAGATCGTGAAAAGGACAATATAATGCAAACGTCAAGGACTAAGGACAGTACCCTAACCAATTAAGGCTTTCTCAATTAATATTCCTGCCACTGCAATTATGTATGCACATGCACGTCCCAAAAAACCCATCCCATTTATTTTCTTTTTATTGTTTTCTTACTTGGTAGATTCATGTTAAAATCCAAAATCTGTTTCCTAAAATTTTTGAATTAGACCAAAAAGACGATAACCAATAGTGAATTAATGGATGGTTTATTTTTATATTATTCGTTATATTTAATTTTAGTAGTGGATTAATGGATGGTTTATTAGTGGGCTTTTTTATGTAGCCCAATAAGAGTTAACGCGGCAAAAACATGGTTTATAAAAAAACTTCTCAAGCGACAGAACAGAACTAGGTCAATTTAACCTAAATCTGACAAATACCAAAGCCGGCGATGGTGAAAAGAGGTCGGAGCGGCCGCGTTGCAAATCGGAGATTCCAAAAACTAGTTCTTGAATCATCTGAGAAGGGATCAGCACCAGAGGAAATCGTCGACGAGCTCCGTTCAAAGGACCGTGAATGGGCTCGATTGAGTCGTCATGTTCTCCTGCTTAACGTCAACCAAATCCTCCAATCCAGGAACGTAGGCGGTAAATACGAAGAAGAAAGCAATGGAAGATCAAAATCACTGAAGAGAGCCGCCACAGCTTCACCATCAGGTTCCTCGTGGTCTGATGCCGTGGATGGAAATGTATTAGATGATAGTGGTAAGTCAACTCCACAGTTTGATTTGACAAATGATAATCTCAGGGCTTCGTATGATACACGGAAACAAATTAGGGTTTCTGATGAAGTTGAATTATTAGAGACAGAGAATAACGAAGGTAAGAAGTTTAAGGATCTTGGTGGGTTAAAGGATATATTGCATGACCTAACAATGCGTATAAAGATTCCTCTGCTTTTCCCTCAAATCTATGAACGTCTTCAAGAGAAGCCAATCTCTGGGATCTTACTTCATGGTCCACCTGGTTGTGGCAAGTCTACATTGGCTCGTGCCATTGGTATTGAAACTGGTCTTCCTTTTAACATGAAATCTGCTTCTGAGTTTGTTTCTGGTGTTGCGGGTGAATCTGAAGAGAATGTTAGAAAGCTCTTCTCTGAAGCGTATAGAAAGGCTCCTTCTGTTATCTTTATCGATGAGATTGACGCGATTGCAGCAAAGAGGGAGAATCATCAGAAAGGTATGGAGACTCGTCTTCTGACACAGTTGATGAGTTGCATGGATCGAGAGTACATGCTTCAAAAGGAGAAAGAGGCGGGTTTCGAAACTAGCGGTCATGTTATTGTTATTGCAGCTACAAATAAAGTTGACGCTCTTGATCCAGCTATGAGAAGGGCACTACGGTTCGACAAGGAGATCTATCTCGGTGTGCCAGATGAAAAGGCAAGAGAAGAGATTCTTTCTTTGATAACACGGAACCGTCCTCTTGAACCAGGTTTTGATATGGCAATGGTACCTCGTAAGACGTCAGGATTCGTCGGGGCAGATCTAACACTTTTGGTTAAGGATGCTGCAAAAGTGGCAGCGGAGAGATGTGTGTATTCAAGAGCGTCAGAACTTTCAACTGATATTGATCATTTGTTGAGTATGCAGCCATGTGCGTTTCCAGCTGAAGAGATGGAGAAACTCTTCTACACTACCTCGGATTTTGAGGAAGCACTGAAAGATGCTAAACCTTCGTCAACAAGAGAAGGGTTCTCTATTATACCTAGTGTAACATGGGAAGATGTAGGCGGTCTTGATCATATAAGAAAAGAGTTTTATCGTCATATAATCAAACCGTTGAAACATCCAGAAGAGTGCGAGGGGTTTGAGTTCTGTTCAGAGACTGGTTTTATGCTATATGGACCACCTGGTTGTGGTAAAACATTAGTAGCCGAAGCCGTGGCTAACGAAGCAGGAGTTAATTATATTCACATCAAGGGTCCGCAGCTTCTGAGCAAATACGTTGGAGAGACTGAGAAAGCGATTAGGGAGCTGTTTAGCAGCGCAAGGTCGTGTTCGCCGTGCCTTATCTTTCTCGACGAGTTTGATGCATTGACAACAAAACGTGGATCAGGAGAAGGTGCTTGGGTTGTTGAACGGCCACTGAATCAGTTGCTCGCTGAACTGAGCGGTGGACAAGGACGAGATGGTGTGATTGTGATTGTGATTGGTGCAACGAATAGACCGCAAGAGATTGATCCTGCGGTTACAAGACCAGGGAGGTTTGGGAAACATATCTATTTACCTCTTCCAAACGCTGTTCAACGAGGTTTGATTCTAAAATCTCTTTCGAGGAAGGTTCCTTTAGACTCAAGTGTTGATCTGGATGAGATAGCGAGAATGGAGGGTTGTGAGAATCTTAGTGGGGCTGATCTTGTCGGTTTGGTTAAAGAAGCTGGTTTGCTGGCTCGAGACGATGAGACTTGCTCGAAACCTCGTAGGATCAAGAAGATTCATTTTGAGGACGTTTTGACTCGTATTAAACCTTCTGTTTCGATGCAGCAATTAAGAGAGTATGATCAAATACACTCATCTATGCAAAGCCGCAGGTGAAGAGATGAGTCGAGGTCGGGCCAGAGCATTTTTACTTTCAACGTTATTTTCCAAAAAATTTATGTTCCTTTTTTGTTTCAATCCATATTCTCATTTCATTTTTCAAAACTAACTATATTTTTGGAATAATTTCATGTTATAAGTCGTTCTCTAAATTGAAGAATAGTTTTGTTCTGCATTGACAAGTAAAATGTTTCTTCATAAGATCATAGCATAACATAAAAGTGCAAGTGAATGCAAATTTTTATTGTTTTCTAAAATGATGTTCCTTTCATCTTTTCGAACATCAGAAGACATGGAAAAAAAAAATTGTCAAACACAGTTCTTCAAAGAATCGCCAGCACCCTGAAAGAAGAAGGAAGAAAGAACAAAATCCGCAATAAAGATTCCAACAAGAGACATGACAACTGCAGAGGTTGTAGATTCACCAACACCTTTAGCACCTCCCGTAGTGGTTACTCCCCAAGAACAACTAATCACCGATATGATAGCTCCAAAGACCTGAGATTTAATCATGGCACTCACAATATCCCATGGTCTAAGTGCTCTGTGAGCAGAGTCCATGATTATGTTAATACTGATCCCGTAAACCGCATCAGAGAGTAGAGCGCTCGAAGCCATACCGACAGTGAAACACATGAGTGTCAGAAACGGTAAAGCCAGACAGGATGCGATGACTCTTGGTGTGATTAGATAATCAATTGGGTCAGCTCCTAAAACCCTGAGTGTATCAGTTTGCTCTGAGACTTGCATTGTTCCTAGCTCAGCTGCAAACGCGCTTCCCATTCGTCCAGCAACAACGATCGATGTGATGACTGGACTTAGCTCTCTAGAGAAGGCTAAAGCCAAGACGCCTCCAATGGATCTGTTTAAACCTAGTCTAGTGAATTCTCTAACGAACTGGATCGTGAAAGCCATACCAACAAACGTAGAAGTGAGAAGACAAACTCCAAGAGATTTGGGTCCTGTTCTCTCCAGCTGTTGAAGAGTGTTCCTCCAGTGGATTTTACCCTTAAGAATCCGGAGAACGACTTGTCCTGCAATGATAGGGACTGATAAGCCTCTCCAAATGTACTTAGAAGGTGACCATTTGCTAAACGGAAGCTCAGCTCCCGGACTCTGTGTGCTGTTTTCAGCGGATGCTTCTTCTTCTACTTCTTCTTGTTCTAACATAGACATGGATGGGTGACCATCATTAGCATTCAAGTTCACATATAATCTTCTTTGCCGTGTTAGATTCGAAATCCCAAATGACTGAGTTTTTCTGATGAACCCAAGTTGACAAGGCTGCTTAGGGAGCTTATTAATCCCAATGGATGATGATGCATCAATCCTTGGAATGATTCTGCCAAAAGTTATTAATTCAAGAATTCAACTATAACATTTCAAGAATCAAATCAGACAAATGAAGTAAAAGCTTTTTAAAACATATGCCCACACCTATGAGGGAAACAAAACGATTGATGGATACAACAAGTCTGCATCATTGTTGTTGCCTTCTTTCTTCTTCTTCTTCTTCACTGATTCAGTTCCACCTCTAAATTAAAATACGAAAAGAGGTAATTTAGGCAGCATCGATTCAAAATCCCAGAATCCGATTCAATAAGTATGGAGTTGGATAACGTAACGGAGATCCAAATCGAAGCAACGAATCCAATTAGGTTCTACTTTTTCTAGAGTAACTGATGATGCAGACTTACAATAATATGAATAAATAGATTGAAACAGAAAAAAAACTTACAATTAGAGACGAATCAAAGCTAGGATGATCAAAGAAGCTTGCCCGAGAGGATTCATCGAAGAGAGAAAGTAACAAACACAGTGCCAACAAGAACACACAACTACTTTACCCAGTTTGCGAAGATGGATCATGGATGTGTGGGTTTAACTCGCAATCTCTTTCTCCCCCAAAAAATAAAAATAAAAATATGCAAATGGAGAAAAACTTAACGGGCCGTAAAGCCCAGTTTAGATTGCAATTAGAACATGGGCCTCAGCTATTCAAGTCTGGTCCACTTGTACGTTACGTATTGACAAATTTTGTTTTTTTTTTGATATATCTGAATATTCAAAATATTAAAAATTAATCTCGATGTTATCTCACAAACTGAATCAGATGCTAGTTCCGTTCTAAAGTAATCTTAAAATTTTCGTCACACGAGTTTTTGTTTCTCTTCTACGATTTAATTAACTACTGGTTTGTATAAGTTTACAAAACTAGTATATGAAACTCTTTAAATATGAATAATCAATATCATACAATAACTTTCATGTCCATATATATATTTACATTTTTATTTTGTTTTTGAATGTGAAAAGAGAAATGGTGGTGGTCACGTGACAGTGATACTTTGTAACCTTTACGTAGACAACAACATTATCTTTTTCTTCAGCCGGTCCGTTCTTTTAAAGCACACTCTCTGTATTATATATGCCTCTCTACGTTTTATATAGAGCTCACGTTTAAACCCTACTCCTAGTCTCCTACACTACAAACCAAAAACATTTTTACTTCTCCTATCCTACCCAAACGTGATTCTATCATATTGAATGCAACCGCTTTCTGATTGAGGGCCTCAGTTCTTATACACAAACTAGAAACAATTTGTACTATAATTAAGATGATCATTTAGACAATACTTGTCGCATCTTAATTAGAATTATGTTAGATATTCAATATTTTTAATATATATATATATATATATATGATATATATAACCAAGTGCTCAAGTTTTCTCGAGTCGGATATATTTAAGATTTTAAATAGATTACTTTCTACCAGCAGAACTTGAAGATGAGATTTTGAGACACATTTCCTTGACAAGGAGGTACTTTAGCTAGTATTCGTAGTTTCGTATATGTATAAAATATAGAGAAAAGCATATTGTGATGCATGTGCATGGGATGGGCAAATGGGGCCGGCGAGCTCTACAAGGCCCATAAAGCTAAAAGAAGAGGAGAGGACCACGTGGCAGGGGGGCTAGCTAGTTCTACAAGTGGAGTGGATACTAAGAAGTAAGAAAGTAGGAATGAGTTGAATCTCGTGATCGCACTGTTTCTACTATTGGCAATGCAGTGTTGCTTTCGTCTAGGGTTTCAGAACTAGCCCTCTTCCTTAATTATTTGTTTTCACTTTACTTTTCTCACCTATCCAAGTCC
>NC_025701.1:9130998-9141338 GCF_000633955.1 Camelina sativa | reverse complement strand
AGAACTAGCCCTCTTCCTTAATTATTTGTTTTCACTTTACTTTTCTCACCTATCCAAGTCCAACCACAACTTAAACTTCACTACCACTACCACTGGTCCACAAACAACTTATATATACAGTATCTCTATTTTCAAATATCTGTTGTGTATAGAACTGTATGAGCTAGCTACTAGTTAAGGAGTTACATTTTCCAAATATATATATTTGGAAGTTTTGAGTTTTTTTTTTCTTCTTCTAATTCATGGGTTTGTCTAGCCAATGATTCTTGGAGTGATCACCTCACCCCGACATAGTATTGAATTTGAACTTTGGATATATAGCTCGTCCAATGGGGAGTGATATCTTTCATCGGATCGAATCGAATCCCAAATATTAGCATGCTGTCAAATTTAGCTAATCCTTTAACATTTTCTTAAATAAGTTTAACAGATTCTCTCAATTATATATATATATATATATATATATATACATATCTATATATATGCATTTTTAAAATTTCTTAATAAAATGTATATTATAGAGTACTTTCGTGTCTTCACATATACTATATACGAATAAAGTTTCATTTTATATATCTTAACTTTACCAAGAAGCTTTGAGTCACTTCATTCCTTTATATATTCAACAAGACAAAAAGCCATTCGAGGCGGAAAGAGCATAATTATCATTTTGCTTTTTGATTAAAAACTGATGGTCACTGAGGAATGTGGAACCTTCATGAATCTTATGTTAGTTTTAACAAAACGTACACTCATTTATTTTCGCCTAACATCATACGGATTACGGAAGGGACATTTTATCATGTACATCTCCAACTTCTTCGTATAATTACATAATTACAATGAGACTAGAGGAAGCTAGCATTTCAAGCCAATATCGCTCTACCAGGACTAGAATCATTATTAAAATATACAGTAAGTTTTAAGAAAATAAAATTCGGAAGACTTTTTGGTTGAATCATAAAACTAAATTTTTAGATCTATCACGGGTAGAAAGTTTTCCTAGTGGTCAAAAAAAAAAAGTGTATCCAACGAAAATCGATTTATAGTTTAGACTAACAGAAACAATAACTAATTTCGATTATCATTACTTGTAACAAATTTAAACTCATATTTGTTAGTGTTTTTAGCAACTAAAAAAAAAGTAGAAACTCTAATTTTGGCCAAGATTTTGGGGTGAATAAAAACCCTCTCATTTTCAAAGATAATTTGCATCCTTAAAAAACAAACAGACGATAGAGAATCGAGATGTGTACGTACTTTCGTATTCATCTAAAGTTTTTGTTCAGCTTAAATTCAATCATTATCCTTGATAGTTTAGTACATCAGTAAGATACTTTAGCCAGAAACAGTACCTCAGTATATCGTTTTTGTTATCAGTATTAAACAAGAAAAAAGACATAGATACACTAGCTATCAAAGATAATGATTGACTTCTAGTTTTAACTTTTAAGAGAGAGAGAGAGAGAGATATAGGTAGAGAGAGGAAGTGAAGGGTGAGCACAAGGCTCGAGGGTGAAAGACAAAAGACATAATAATTTGGACTTCTCTTCTTATATAAATTTCCCCAAACAAGTCATGCACCCCACAGTCCTCACTCTCTACTTGCCTATGTGTGTGTATTGACAAATCATAGTAAGATCATGTTCCAATAATCATTTGTTATGTAATCACTAAACACTGCCTTATATGCTATATCATTTGCCATAATTATTTCTGAGCACGCAAAACATTTGTATTTTTTTCATTACCATTTTAATATGTTATACTCCTCCATAGTCTATTCCCTATAAACTGATATTTAGATTTTTTTTTTCTTAATTACACCAAGAATAATGTTCTATAGTTACATTTTCCGTAAACTTCAAAAAAAAAAAATGAAAAAGCTGAATTTACCAAATTGTTATTGGTTAGTAATTATAGAAAAGTGTTTGTGTGAAAAGTTATATATTTATGATTAAAAATTAGTTATTTATATGCATCAAATCTTTAAAATACAATCTCTAACAAAAAGAGAATATAAATTTTCACTAAAAAAACTTCCCACGCATCTTTAAAAAAATGGCTAGTTAGGCTGTTTCGTAATTGCAAATCAATGTCTAATACCACCAAAATGTTGATCCCTATGGTTCGAAAACATTGGGAACTTTCATCATTTGATCATGCAATAGAATCTCATGGCCTAGGATTCTAATTCATAGGACAGTCATTCCGAAGTAAATTTCTTAATAGGACAGATCGTAAACTAAAATTAACTAATGTGATGTGAAAATAACATTAACTAATGGATGGTGAAATTTTGAACGATGAAAAGCTACCTACCATATATGTTTTTGTTAAAGTTCAATTATTTTTCATTACGAAAATTAAATACTATAATAAAAGAAAATCCCTTCACACAGTGTACTGAGAGAATTTCGCCATTTTGCCATTTCGTAGTGTTATCAATTTTTTTTTTTGTTTTGGGGCAAACCGTAGTGGTATCAACTTATCAATCATATCCTCTTTGGAAAATTCAGAGAATATCACGATGCATTATATATAACATCATCCTTAAGAAGAAAAAAAATTCTATCGACTTTATATATTCGTAATCCGTGTATTGAGAGAATTACGCTTGACAAAACACAAAACAAAGGTAGGCCTCATCGAGCACAACAAAAACATAAAGAAAATTTTCTAAAGAAAAGACAAAAGAGAGATTAGGCAACTAGTTTAATCATTGAAGATCCAGTCATCGAAGTTAGGAGTTCATGATTTCAATTCTAATAAAAATACATTAAAAATACTTACTATCTAGTCCACCAAAGAAAAAAACTCCCGCCTTGAGTCCGTAATTACGTATCAACTTTACTATCGTACGCAAGCCAATAGTACCAAAATAACCCATATAAGTCGAAACCCATAACGAAATACAGTATGTTAATTTTTCTTTATGGTTGTTATTTGATATTATGGAAAGTTACATCATCGTTTCATTATTTTTACCATGTAATTGTCGGTTGTTATTTGATTCTATGTTACATCTACGAGAAGTCAAAATCTCAGTTGAGTCGTGACTTTGGACTGTCTAAACATACCACTTTACATCAGTACTTATTAGTTAGAGAAAACGGTATAGTCATAAATCGGGGTTACATCAATTAGTTATGCATGCATGTGATTTTATAGAGCGATTTTATTTACAAACAATTATAAATCAGTACCACTAGCTATATATGAACCAGTAACACAACCGTTTAGAATTACAAAAAAAAAAAACATTAGAAATAACTTGAAAAATAAGATGTCTTATTTACTAACCAATTATAATGGATGATATAAGCAATTTAACAATAGTTCTCGTTTTTTTTGGGATCAGATATGCCATTTGTACTAATTTACTATTATGACTTTTGACTGGAAATTTTATCGACTTTAGTTTAATTAATACCAAATGACGCAAAACATACTAATTAACATTAAATTGCGCCGCTAAATCACGCGGTTCCATGTGATCAAAGACCTCGGAGTGGATTTGCTTGTTTGGTCTCACTCTCACGCCAATTAAAAGGTGTCTGTTTTACTTTTTTTCTCCTATAGTTTATAGCCTACGATATGATATGGCCAGGGGTTACTTAATTATACCACGAATTAGTTAACTCACGGATTTATAAGAGGTATCTCAATAAAAGATCTAATAAATTTTAATCAGATCAAACTTATATATGATATTTATATTTCTGAAACCTTTGAACCATCGCATGGAGTAGTTTGGTTGGACTTGGAGACCGAAATGGATCCTATCCATCCGTTGGTTGATAATTATTATTACTCGTGACCTAAAACTTAGACTTTATAGGGTTTGCTGTCGAGCAATTATTAATTTTAAACTGCACATTCACTGTATATAATTTACTTTGTTTAACCGCATTTTCACAGCACTTTTAAAGTTTCAATTATGGAAACTCAGCTATTCAGTCTTATTATAGTGATAATCTATCTGCGCATGAATTACTCATGAACGGCTTTTAAATACCCCAGCAATATAGAGATTATTGGATTATTGGTCTTGGATAAGTATAGACAATTTCACTTAAGAATTTAATTATATTTCATCAAAGAGAAAAAAAATAATCTTAAAACAGCAAAAATAAATAACTGTACTTACATATGATTCAGTTTAATAACGTACCATGATAAAGTTTTTTTTTCCTTTTCAGAATTTGATTTCAGCCAAATAGTATTGGTTTTGGTGGAGTCTAACTAATCTCTTGATTAAGCCAAATGAAGCAATTGCCGACAAAAATAAAAGAGGCAAAGGACACACACATATATTGTTAAAATATTACCGCACGAGGCACCGTTTGATCAAAAGAATAAACATTTCCAATCACGTCCGGTAAAAAATTATGTCAAATGACCGTCTAATCACACCATCTTCTTAAGCGGCAACGTTTTTAGCTGGTTTCAAATCCAACCAGTGTTCTGAATTCGAAGTGATCCGGCCTGTCGGACTTAGCTTTAAACATGCGACTTCAACAAAAGCTCGGTTTGGTGATTGATTTATTTAACTGATATTATATACATGTATATAAATTTTCTTGAATAATTAAATTTCTGTAAGATATTCAATAACTATAAAAATCGCCATCTCGAATTATTTCTTTTATAAAAGTTCCAGCCAGGGAAAAAAATACTATGGCATAACAAATTTAATTGTATAAAGATATATATAGTACGAATTTATTAATATATGCATATGAATATTAAAATTATGTGATATTTATTGTGATGGGGATTCATTGAAACTGGAAGACAACTGTAGAGAAAGTGCCCCATAGAAGAAGATCTTCATAGTACTCTCTCTATCTCTCTTCTCTCTCTTTCTACCCACAGAGAAAACCAGCAGTAGCAGTAAATTGCTTGAGTTCTTGATGACAGAGACAATGTCTTAAATGATATGAAGAGAAGCAATAAAACCTTGGCGGCGTTTGCAGCAGTTTCTTAAGTTTCCTCACCATTTATCATCATTACTCTCTCATCTGCTCCCAAATCTGCTCCTTTTTAAATACGACCAAACACATATCTCTCCAAGTCTAGCTAGCAATTAATGAGCTAGATAGCAAAAGAGAAAGGTAAACTCAAATCCCCAAAAAATAATTTATTCACAAACCCCAAAACACTCTCACAAGTTCTCTCTCTCTCTCTCTCTTAAATTTCTTTTGGTTTGTATTAAGTGGAAGCAGAAGAAATGGCTGGATTGTTCTATCTAGGAGGGAGAGATCACAACAAACAAGATCATCAACATCAAGACAAGGATCATAATGAAGACAAGAGCAACAATTATCTCTATCTATACAAAGACGAGATCTACAACAACAACAAGGGTTTTGAGATTTGGCCACCTCAATATTTTCAACAACAACAAAACCACGTTGCTGCTCCAACAAATCTCTACTCTTTTGGTATGGTCCCAAGTGGTGGTGGTAGCAATAACAATAACCGGAGTACTAATCGGAGTTTGTACTTCAACGTCGTCTCCGATCATGAGGCGCCGGTGAGATCCTCTACGGGAGGGTTTACGGTAACGAGGCAAGGAAACATGAATTGCCAAGACTGTGGGAATCAAGCCAAGAAAGATTGTCCTCATATGAGATGTCGTACTTGTTGTAAGAGCCGAGGGTTTGATTGCCAAACACACGTGAAGAGCACGTGGGTCCCGGCTGCTAAACGCCGTGAGAGACTGGCTCAGTTAGCTGCTTTGCCAGCTAAACGGATAAGAGACGCTACTAGCTCAGGCGGTGGGGATGATGATGGTGATGATGACCGAGAGAACGAGAAAAATGGCGGTGGAGATGACAGTTGTGGTGGTGGCTCGGCTCTTGCTTGCACCCGTGTGGTTAATGCTAATTCTTCAGGTATGGGTCGATGAGGTTTTGATTATTTAACATCGAATAAATCTTTTTGCAAATTTAGAAAATATTTTTAAAAAACAATTTTTTTATGAGATCTGATTATGAAATGGTTTGACAAGAAAGCTACAATGGTATTTGATTGTGAATAGATGTCCACCGGATTTTGCTGCTTTATTTTTTGCTGTTTGATTTTGATTAATACTTTTTTAGTCACTATTCTTTAGTAAACGGTTTTCATGAGCCTACTATGCTTAACCCACTCTCCAAGATTTGTTTGACTTTAAAATCAATACTCTTGGGTAGAAATATACCAAGCTTGGGTTTTGTTTAATTACAAGGGTTTGGTTCTTTTTCCATATATTACCCAAATCGAAACTTTGATGTAATAATAGACATATGTTAATTATATGTTGTCTACATATATAGAAGCATAGGTTTTGTTTTAGATTTTGAAGTAATTATTTATTTTAAATTTAATGAAACTAGGGTTAGAGACTAGTCACATGCCACCGGAGATAAGCTCACCGGCGGTTTTCCGGTGTATGAGAGTCAGCTCAATCGACGATGAAGACGAAGAGTATGCTTATCAAACGGCTGTGAGTATCGGAGGACACGTGTTTAAAGGCATACTCTACGACCAAGGTCCATCGGATCACCACCGCTACAGTTCAAACCTCACCGCCGATACCTCTCAACACCATCTTAACCTCTTGGACTCAACAGCTTCAGCCGCTACTACAACTGCCGTGACAGTCGTTAACAGTAACAACGGATCGATTGACACTTCATCGCTTTACACTGCGGCGACTGCGGCTCCGTTCAACGCATTTGTCGCCGCCGGTACGCCTTTCTTTGCACCTCCTAGATCTTGAGATCTCAACGTATGAAGATGTTAAATCTTTAAAACGTTTATGGTTAATTATTAATACTCTTATAATTATCAGTGATCTACAAGTACGAGAGATGATTTATTTGAGTATTTTTGTTGTTGTCGGACAATATGGTGACTTGTCGTGTACCTACCTAGGGTTTGTGAGTACTGATTAACATGCACACCGTACGTTTCCTTGAGATAAATGAGAAATTATTGGTAGTATTATTTAAAAAATAAATTTGGGGAGACACGAGCTAAGATGAGTACTCCACTGTTGAATTAGTGTCAGAGTTTCAAGTTGATCTTCTGCTTGTTGTTTTTAATGTTTGATCTTCCCAATGCGATCGACATAACTTCTTTGTCTTTCTGAAAAAGAATATGTTAAAAAAAAAATGTTTGATCTTCTGTACAAAATAGGGTTTTAAAAAGTATATATCTTCTGTAGTAGTATAAAAATAGGGTTGGGGTTTGATAGTGAATTAGCTTTCTGGCTGGTGTTGAACTCGAAGCTGCTTTTTCCCAGTTTATCCGTTTGCTTGCCGGATCTAAAACAGGACTTAACCAGGTTTCGTGTTCTATTGAGCAAACAATTTGAATTCTATTTTTATAAAAGAAAAAAAAAAAGTATGTTACCCAATGCAGTTTGTGCAGCAAAACAGTAGAAAGCATCATTAGTTTGCATACCATTTGGTATATACACAGTACAATATTTTCACATAATACATCAAAAAGATAATACATAGGAAATTTCATCATGAAAATATTACCGCCTGTCAATCAATTTATAATGTAACTCCACTCTTATATATTGTTCTAGTGTTTCATATTAAAAATATCAAAACTAATATTTTTTTTTTTGTTTGCATATATAACATCCTAACATAAACTTAATTTCATTAGTTTGTGTTTCTGCACGTATATTATGCATTGAAACTCATGTTCCTTCCGGTAATATAATCGGACTGAATATATACTAATAGAAGAAGTTTTAATCGACAATCATACACAAGTTGTCGTTCTCACATGGAGATGACGACTTATTGTGGGAGATCGGACGTTAGGTTTAATAATTATTGTCAAGAAAAAACATCAGGACAATACATTACATGTGAGTATTGATTGGTGTGGATGAATGTAAATGGAGGGTATTTACCAACTACTTCTCTACAAAAATTTATCATTTTTATATATACATTAGGCTATATAACTTGCATTTGGTGCCTATTTGTATTACTGAGTTTTTTCTGATGAAACTGTCAATAATGATCGTTATAAAAAATTACCGTTTTTTTCTTTCTTTGAAGCTTTAATCATCCACTTTCCCAAATTCTGTAGCGAGTCTGCATTAGTTAACAAGAGCTGCATTATTATTGTTTTAGATTGCTTGATTTAGGACATGTTAAAGTGATAATCAGAAAAAGATGGAAGTTTCCCAAATTTGTTGTGAGTCTGACTCGCGCCATGTGTTCTCTCTTCTCGCGATCTCTATCTCTCTCTTATATATATACTAGAAAGTAGCCCACGCGATGCGTGGTTTATGTATACATTATTAATTTGATATAAAATAAAGTTTTTATTCAATTATATATGAAATGTATAAATGTAATTGTTAATATATGTCTTAGAAAAATAATATTCATAATACTACGGTGCATTTACAATTTATTACTTATATATGTTACAATTTAAAGAGGAAAGTTAAAGTAAATATTATTAAATATTTTTGATTACAATGTATTGTTGAAATTATTTAAACAGTATGTTACTATAGTAATAAGACCATTACTTATAGCAAAATCAACTATATATGGTATTTTCGTTAATAGTTAAGATAAATTATTATTATTTTTTTTTTGGAAAATAAAAAACTGATAAGTAGTCAAGAAAGAAAAGTGTAAGATCGTTTTATTGTCATCATCTAAAAATAATAGTTAACAAAAAATAGTTTTATATATGATAAGTCAATTTTAAAATAATTTATTAAAACAATATCACAAAACAAATATCTTAAACTATAAGTTTAACCAGTTTTTATAAAAATTCATGAAAATAAAAGTCTGTGAAATTTAATATATTTTTTATTTTCTATATATTGTCTCTACTTCTAGTCATTTTAATATAAGTAGTATGATTAACAATAAATTAAATTTTGAAATTACTTTTTCCTGTTATATCATAGGGTGATAAAGCAATTATGTTATGATACCATTATGTGTTTTTTTAGTACATATAGTTTAAACACAATCAAAATATAACTTATAAACTACTATTAAATACAAATTTGAGTTGTGTCTTTAATACAATATATGATTATTGAATATAATGTGAGGTTTTTATATAATGTGAGGTTATTATTTTTGTAACAATTTTAAAATTCAAAAAGCAAACTATACAACAATTATATTTTTTTTAACAAACTATATAAGATACAAATAAAATAAAGTAAAAAAAAAATAGAATGTTAAATTTAAAATTAATGAGAATGACATGTGTCACAAATATAGAGTGTCAAATGTCACATTGTTAGGCAAAATTAGAAAAAAAAAACCTTAAAACGATATCACAAAACATATATCTTATACTCTAAGTAACTAATCTTTTATAATAATTCATGAAAATAAAAGTGTCTCAAATTTAATATACATATTTTTTTCTTCTATAAATTGTCTCTATTTTCTAATCATTTTAAAATAAATAGTATAATTAACAATAAATTTTGAAACTATTGTTTTCTATTATTTCTTGGGGGAGATAAAACAATTATGTTATGATACCAATTTTTTTTTAGTACATATGTTTTAAAGACAATCAAACTGTAACATATATAATACTATTAAATACACAATTTGAGTTGTGTCTTTAATACATTATATATAATTATTGAATATAATATGATTTGTATATATATAGATTTGAAAATCTTCTATATTTTTAAATTAGTCTATCATAAGTTAATTTGGTTTCAGTTTTTACTTTAAATGTATGAAACCATTTTCTAATTTTATTTGGTTTCAATTGTTTATATTTTTTAGTTGGGTTGATCAGTATTTTTTTTTAGGTTCTTATGATGTATGATTTCATTATGAAATATATTAGATGCTAAAACTAAAAAATGAAAGGAAGATATTTTTGTAACAATGTTGAAATTCAAAAAGCAAACTATATAACAATTATATTTTTCTAACAAACTATACACCATATAAAATACAAATAAAATAAAGTCAAAAAGAAAATAGAATGTTAAATTTAAAACTAATGAGAATGATATGTGTCACAAATATAGAGTATCAAATGTCACATTGTTAGGCAAAGTTAGAAAAAACCTGATTTTAAAACGATATCACAAAACATATATCTTATACTCTAAGTCTAACTAATTTTTTATAATAATTCATGAAAATAAAAGTGTGTCAAATTTAACATTGTTACATGAAAATTTAATATAATAATTCATGAAAATATTATTGTTGTATAGTTTGCTTTTTGAATTTCAACATTGTTACAAAAATATCTTCCTTCCATTTTTTAGTTTTAGCATCTAATATATTTCATAATGAAATCATACATCA
>NC_025701.1:9124399-9129131 GCF_000633955.1 Camelina sativa | reverse complement strand
ATATATATATTTGAAAATCTTCTATATTTTTAAATTAGTCTATCATAAGTTAATTTGGTTTCAGTTTTTACTTTAAAAGTATTAAACGATTTTTTTATTTTTATTTGGTTTCAATTTGTTTATATTTTTTAGTTGGGTTGATCAGTATTTTTTTTTTAGGTTTTGTGATGTATGATTTCATTATGAAATATATTAGATGCTAAAACTAAAAAATGGAAGGAAGATATTTTTGTAACAATGTTGAAATTCAAAAAGCAAACTATACAACAATAATATTTTTTTAACATACTATATAAGATACAAATAAAATAAAGTAAAAAAAATTAGAATGTTAAATTTAAAATTAATAAGAATGACATGTGTCACAAATATAGAGTGCCAAATGTCACATTCTTAGGCAAAGTTAGAAAAAACCTTCTCTTATTATATAAGATTTGTTCAGCTATAACGTTCATTTATACTAAAGTTGCAGGCTTACTGGATTGGTTAGCCTATATACTTAAATTGGCAACTAAATAATTACATAATTGTTTTTTTTTGTTCGCAAATGACAAAAGTTTTTCAAGAAACATCAGTCAATCAACTTCCTTGGTTATTAATTTTTTTTTGTTTTCTTTTCCAACTTAACACTAGAACTCATCAAGTACGTACTAGACTATTTCGTTTACTGATTTTGAAATTTATGAAGGTTGTATAATTCCGACAAATCTATACCATTTAAATTGCATCGATAAGTCATCAGTTTTTTTGTTTTTTTTTTTTTTTTTCATTCAACCAATTTTTATAAGTCAACTGAAAAGTGAAAACTAGTTACACTATTCAAAGTTTATAAGATTTTTGTTTGTTTGACTTTTTATTACCAACAATGTCAATTAAATTCATGGATATCATACACACATCTAACACTATATATTATAACACACAAACAAATGACAGTTATGCTATGCTACATGATCGTACATAGTATAATTAAAGGATGGGGATTGGGAATACAAACATTCATTACTCTAACTGTTGACGTTGTTATCAGAGAAAATGTGGAGGATACTCGTTAATTCTGATGAAAATAAAGGAAATGACAGACTCTCAACAATAAGCATACTAAAAGTCAATATGGTCAATGAAAACAAGAACCAGTGGTCACCTTTGTTTGTTTCCCTAAAAGGCTAAAAGCAGCATGCAATTTTTATGGACCGGACCCAGTATGCATCATAGTCGAAACTTAATTTCCTAAAGAACTCAAACGGCCTCAGCCTAATTAGTGAGCTAGTCTTCTTCTTCTTCGTGAATCTTGATGTTTTATAATCTGTTCTTGAATCTTAATGTTTAAGCTTAGCTTATGCAAAGATCTTGCTCTGTTTCGTTATTAGGTCAAGTGGCTGTGGAAGGAGTGGTAATGCATAAAGTTGATATGAGACCTCGTTGTGGCATTGAAGAGAATACTCACAGATTTGTCGTGAGAGGAACAGAAAACAGAGTCAGGTCTGTGGGTTTAGAAAACAGAGGAGGAGTAAAGATAAGTACAGTATGTTCTCTTATACCCTACAACTTCAGAACATATATAGTCTTAACTGTACAGAGTCACATAAGGTTGTTTTTTGGTTTAGTCATCTTTACGTACAATATAGCCGAATCATTACCAAACTTCAAACAAGAGAGGCAGAGAGAAACAAATCTCCCTGTGAAGCGTGAAAAGGCTTAAAGGCTACACGAAGGCTTGTCCCCATCATGGTTCTCTCATGAAGCTAAAGACTTACAATTCACGAATAAAATATACATTTAGAGGTGACACATTACACACACACACAAATAATAGTATAATACCATGAAATCTTAACTTCCACGTCACTAGTTACGATTCTCTTTGTGAAGCCTATAGAAGTAAGCTGCGGCGCTCAAGGCAGCCGTGATCAAGGCGAAACCTTTGAAGACATCAAATTTATCTTCCATGAAGTTGAAGAAGACCACCACTAGAACCGACACTATCGGCCACGTAAGGACGCTGATCACATTTGATAAAACGCTCGAGACAGAGAAAACGAGTCCCACGATCCCAACCCAATAGATCTGCCAAGAAACAGCTTGAACAACCATAGTCATCACGTACGCACCTTTCCCCTTCAAGAATCCGTTCATTTCCCTCTTCAAATCGTCTTGCTCTCCGTAGATCAGCAAACCGACGACGGAGATGACTGTAGCGACGAAGGAGGAGAAGATTACGACTAGAAAAACAGAGGAGAAGCTCTGTTTTCTAGTGGTTGATTCGTTACGTCTGAAGACGTTCTCTATAGTACAGAGAATGAGAGAGAAGTAAACGCCGGATAACAGAGCTGGCCATGAGCCTTTTGCGTAACTCTCCTCTGTTTTATCTGGCTCGCCGCCGAATGAGGAGGAGAAGGAAGTGAGAGTTCCGGTGGCGATTGCTAAGATCAAGGAGATGATGATCCATCGGTTGAATTTGATTTTGTTGATGAAGGCGGCCAAAACAGGTGTAAAGAAGAGCTGTGTTGTGTAGATAAGAGTGAATACCCTAAAGGGGATATCGAGCTTTCCCTTACCGGAGAGACTTCCATGACCCGTCAAGAGCATTCCGATGCAACCGGAGAAAGAAAGTATTGTGGATCGATCGGAGGAGGTGATCGGAGGTTGTTGATTGTTGTGTTTCTTGGTGGTGAAGAAAAATAAAGGGATGAGCAGGAGAGGGAATCCAACGGTTTGGAGGAGAGATTGAGTCCATACGCCCTTGTTTTGACGGTTTGAGTTGTAGTCCATTCGTTGGAGCTGTTCATAGTAGAAGTTTTCGAGGAGTTTGGCTATGGATTGACCAGTGATAACGAAGATGATGCAGAGGATAATTGTTGGCCAATGGTCGGGTTTCTGGTTTGAGTTTCCTGTTTGGTCAATGAGTGTGGTTGAATCATGCACAAAATTTTCTGCAAGAACTGAGAATAAGAACAAAGAACTGAGAATCTAATAGATCCGAGCGTTTAGACAAATACAAAGTGAGTAAATTGATAGTTGGTTATAAGAATAGTATTTGGATACGTCACCTTGTGCTTTGGTTTGAAATGGTTGATGATTTTTGTCCATGGCTTTGCTTGCAACTGTTGTCGGAGATTGTAAACAATTTGACTCTGGTATACAGTATTCAGAGATTTAGTTAGATAATGTTTTGAGAAAATCTGATATGTGGTGTTTATTCTACACGAGGAGGGGTCATGTCTATGAAGTGAGGGCATGTCTACATCTATACATCTATGCGTTTTAAATTTTAAGGATTCCATGTTGGTTGGGTTCATTCATGACAAAGAAAATGTGTCTTTTGGAACTAAAGAAGAAAACATAACTAAAAACAAAAGTTACTGACTAGGTTTTATACCTACTGATTGAACGAACATAATACAATTCTCTATCTTTTGACTCAAAAAAAAGAATACAATTTTCTATCTTTTATCTCCATTTTACTCTATTGATGTACATTGTACACCCACCAAGTGATGTAAATCAACGACGTGAGAAGCCGCAAAGGAAGGTCGATGCGCTGCTTGGTAGTGCATATTGGCTGCGGAGAGAATTATAAATTTGGCATGAATTGTTTTAGCAACATTGAGTTTATGGTTTATTAAAAATTTCTTGATTAATCACATAAGATATGTTTTAGGACTCCAATGAACTCAAGAATGCATCTAATCATATGGTTCTTCTTCTATTAAGATAGATTTTGGGGGTTGTATCGCGGTGTGGTTTTGAACTCATATATGCTTTGTTAATTGTTGCATCACATATATAGGATTTCGATTCCCTTAGTTATGACTTATGATATTGAGTAACAAGAACCGTATATATAAATTTGTTCATTCCATTGTAAAATTATTACATCTAAAAAGTAAAACCGAAGCTACACACACACTTCCACTCTCTTTACACACAAATAAACAAATTAAAATACCCACAGGACTGAAAATATATATACTTAATTTGCCATACGATTCTCTTTGTGAAGCCTAATGAAATAAGCGACGGCGCTCAAGACGGCAGTAACCAAGGCAACACCTTTGAAAGCATCGAACTCATCATCCATGAAGTTGAAGAAGATCACCACAAGAACCGACACGATCGGCCACGTAATGACACTGATCACATTCGACAACACGCTCGAGACAGAGTAGACAAGTCCCACGATCCCTACCCAATAGATCTGCCACGCAACAGCTTGACCAACCATAGCCATCACGTACGAGCCTTTACCTTTCGAGAACCCATTCATCTCCCTCTTCAAATCGTGTTGCTCGCCGGCGATAAGCAGACCCACGACGGAGATGAGCGTAGCGACGAGGGAAGAGAAGATGATGACTTCGAAAACAGAGGCAAAGCTTGGTTTTTTATTGGTCGATTCGGTTCGTTTGAAGATGTAATTATCGAAGACGTTTTGGATGTTACAGAGAAGGAGAGAGAAGCAGATTCCGGCGAACAGAGCAGCCCATGAGCCTTTAGCGTAATTCTCCTCTGCTTCATCTGGCTCGCCGCCGAATGAAGCGGACAGAGTAAGTGCTCCGGTGACGATAGCTAAGATCACTGAGATAACAACCCATCGGTTGAATTTGATTTTGTTGATGAAAGCTGCGAAGATGGGAGTGAAGAAGAGCTGTGTTGTGTAGATCAGAGTGAAAACACCAAATGGGATCTCAAGCTTTCCCATGGCTGAGAGTCTTCCTTGAACCGACATGACGAT
>NC_025701.1:9079070-9123108 GCF_000633955.1 Camelina sativa | reverse complement strand
TCTCTTTGTGAAGCCTAATGAAATAAGCGACGGCGCTCAAGACGGCAGTAACCAAGGCAACACCTTTGAAAGCATCGAACTCATCATCCATGAAGTTGAAGAAGATCACCACAAGAACCGACACGATCGGCCACGTAATGACACTGATCACATTCGACAACACGCTCGAGACAGAGTAGACAAGTCCCACGATCCCTACCCAATAGATCTGCCACGCAACAGCTTGACCAACCATAGCCATCACGTACGAGCCTTTACCTTTCGAGAACCCATTCATCTCCCTCTTCAAATCGTGTTGCTCGCCGGCGATAAGCAGACCCACGACGGAGATGAGCGTAGCGACGAGGGAAGAGAAGATGATGACTTCGAAAACAGAGGCAAAGCTTGGTTTTTTATTGGTCGATTCGGTTCGTTTGAAGATGTAATTATCGAAGACGTTTTGGATGTTACAGAGAAGGAGAGAGAAGCAGATTCCGGCGAACAGAGCAGCCCATGAGCCTTTAGCGTAATTCTCCTCTGCTTCATCTGGCTCGCCGCCGAATGAAGCGGACAGAGTAAGTGCTCCGGTGACGATAGCTAAGATCACTGAGATAACAACCCATCGGTTGAATTTGATTTTGTTGATGAAAGCTGCGAAGATGGGAGTGAAGAAGAGCTGTGTTGTGTAGATCAGAGTGAAAACACCAAATGGGATCTCAAGCTTTCCCATGGCTGAGAGTCTTCCTTGAACCGACATGACAATTCCGATGCAGAAGTAGATCACGGCTAAGGATTTTAAGTGGATTGAATCGGAAGTGATCGGAGGCTGTTGGTGATGGTTGCGTTTGTTCTTGGTGATGAAGATGAAGAAAGGGATGAGAAGGAGAGGGAAACCAACGGTTTGGAGAAGAGACTGAGTCCAAACGCCGTCGTTTTGACGGTTTTCGTCGTATTCGCTTCGGTTGATTTTGTCGTAGTAGAAGTTCTCGAGGAGTCTTGCTATGGATTGACCGAGTATAACGAAGATGATCGAGATGGTGATCGTTGGCCAGTGGTTTGGTTTCCGGTTCGAGTTGCCGGTGTGGTTCTCGTTCATGCGTGCGGTTGAAGAATCACGCTCGATGTTGATTGGTATCTGTACAAAGTGTTCTGCAAAAAAGAGACCAAAACAGGAAATTAGAATCAAATTGTTTTGTAAAGAAGAGGAGATTCAAGAAACGACACAGATCGGGATAAATATTATTATTACCTGGTGGCTTGGTCTGAAAAATTGGTTGTTGATTCTGAGCCATGGATTTGGAACTGAACTGATTGTCGGAGATTTTCAAGTGATTTGAGTTTCAATGTATGTCGGCGGCGACTCAGTTTCGTTGGGATATTTTGAGTTGTGATAGAAGGGAAAGAGAAAGGGTTTATTTATATATATGGGCAAGAAAAGTCTACCTTGGCGGCGTAAATGGAGCTAATGGTCAATCAAGTGAACTAATGTCTACGCGTCGTTGTTTCAACTTGTTCCGCGTCGTTTCATCATACAAAAAGAGTGTGTAATTTACACTCACAAGTAAATTATTCTTGTCTTAAGTCGTTACAAAGACAAAATGACTGGAATATTCAGGATTTTTGTTTTGTTTTCTGTCAACGAATATTCCGGTTTGGATTTTATGATTTTGTAAGTTTATTTAGAAATGGTATAGTGAAATTTTATTTTGACTTGTTTGTTAAGAAGATGACTGGATTATCCAACATCTTACGTTTAGGAAATTTTGAACAAACACGGTGCCCAATTTGGCAGCTCGCTACTTGCAATATGAATAATCTCTTAAATGCGCGTGTCTCCTTATGACTTGATTTACAATATTATACTTGATGTAAGGATTTCAATATATGATTATGATATGATCAATTCGAAAGGTGCATGCTAGAATGAATTTAGAATCAAACTGTAGCTAATCAAATTTTGAACTCAGATTCAATCTTGTTCCATGCAAACATTGATCATTGTTCAACCAAATGAACTCTAAAAGTCTGGATTTAACAAAATAAGAGGCTAAGTGGGGTTAGTTAACAAAGAAAGGCAATTCCCTTGGTGCTTCTAATTTGACACATCTTACTTTAAACACAAACCGCCTCGTTTGAATTTTAGAAACGTCCCCACACTGTTTCCACGACGCTAAACCCACTATAAATATTTTAAATATCGATGATCAGAAACTATATGACCCATACGCAAATACACTGAACCCTTTCAAATAACATATCTTAATAATACTAAACAGGTAAGCATGTCTTGACCAAGAAACTTAAGCAGCCAAAGTTTGTCCAGAGGCATAGCTTCAGTAGGCATAATCTATTATTTGTAGATAAATTCACAAAAGGCAACGCAACTATTACTAACCTTCATGGATTACACATCTATATCAGTTCTAGACATGTATTTTGAATTACCCGGTTCATCATGGTATAAAAGTGATAAGGTAGTACTAAACCGCAATAGGGATTTGAAATTGAAACTGTCATCCATCAAGCAAACTTCTTATATACTAGCATTCTTACAGGCTTTTCAATGAACAGACCAACTCAAGAAGCAATGATTTGGTATCAAGAAACCTTACTTGCATCAGTAGACTATTCTTTTATCATAGAGAAAAACCCTACTCTAAATCAATCCAACTAAATGATTCCTATGATCATAGAGGCAATTGAAGCATTGAAGCTCTGATTAAGCAAACTTCGGATTAATATAAGATTTCAATAAAAGTACCAACTCAAGAAGCAAGGATTTGATATTAAGAACCATACTTACTTGCATCACTAGAACTACTCTTTTATCACGATCCTATGAAACATGTCCACCATATCTAGTACCTAAGTTTCTGAAACTTTACACATTGATCAAATATAATGCAAATCCAATAACTTAAAAAACATTAAAGAAAGAGAGACCAGAAATTTTCTAGGTACCACCAACTATGGCTGCGATGGGAAGACATCTTTGACAGCAGAAGCAGCGGTCAAGTAATTGAGTGTATTCCTAAGCGTCTCCCTCTCTCTCTTTACCCTAGCCGCCGTATCCTCAAGCTCAAGCAACGCTTGCTGCTCCATCGGAGCTCCTTCAAACGTGCTTCCAACGAAGAATGAGAACGGAGTCGGGAACTGATTCTTCCTCAGGTCCTGAGATTCCTTATCTGGTTTCCCATTCAATCTATTCGACAACCGAATCACTTCCTTCATCAGAACCTCAACCTCGTTCGCCAACTCGTCAAGATTCTCCTCACCGGACGGTCGATCTTCAAGCCACGTCACTTTCGCGACGAGGTAAGGTTTCGTACGGACGAGATCCGTGACGCGGAACCGTTCCTGGCCTTTGCAGATTAGGAAGAATCGATCGTCGACGAGACGCTCGTGTTTCACGATCTCTCCGACGCATCCGATTCCGGCTGCGGAGCCTGATACGGCGTCGGAGTAAACGACGCCGAATCTGAGATCGGATTGGAGAAGCGTTTGCATCATGACTCGGTAACGGAACTCGAAGATCTGGAGAGGGATTGTTGCTCCAGGGAAGAGAACGAGGGGGAGTGGGAAGAGAGGGAGCTCGACGAGGTCATCTGATTTGGGTGGGTTCGCGTTGTGGTGCTTCTCGGAGAAGGAAGAGGATGAGCATCTGAAGGAGCTGCTGAGCTTATTACAGCTTCGATTGTTTATGCTTCGGTAAGTAGCTGGGAGATGTAGAGGTTTATGTGTGAAGGAGGAGAGATAAGGTGGTGTTGATTTGAAGGAAGGAGATGAGACTGTGCTTGGAAGCGCCATTATAGAGAGTGAAGGTTAGGAGATGAAGAGGGTGAAGCTTTACAAAGTGAACGGCGAAATTGATTAAGGTTTTAAATTAAAATCTTATCTGTTAAGAGAAAATAATATTTCATCAGATATTTTTTTGTCATTCGTGTGGCTATAAATTTGTTTTGGGAATTTTTTTTATTTTTCTTGGTTCGAAGAAAATATAAATAAGAGTTTAGGAGTGAGTTTCGAACTTGAGACACCAGGGACCAATGAGATGGAGCCTTTTGTTTGTTTTGCGGGGCAGTTTGGTACTTTGGTTAGTACAACATGCATGAGCCGTAAGCGAGCCACCGGTACGGTCCAGCTGGATGCCAATTCGTATGCAGGGGTAATACTGTCAATGTCTCTTGCTCATTAACATATGTACGTACCAACTTCACAAAAGAGGAACGGAACGGAACAGACGGAAGAAAGAAAAAAAAAAAAAAAGGTGTGATCGGTGATTTTGGTTTTTCCCTAATTCTCAGATTTAGAAGAAATGGCGGCAGAAGAGGGACAAGTGATCGGTTGTCACGCGAANTGCAGCTCGACAAAGCCAAAGTAATCCTAACAGCTGGTTACGAGATTCTCCCCCCCCCCCTACTTTTTTTTTTCTTTCCTTCTATTTTTTGATTTGGGAATTAGGGTTTTCGTCCATGCGTGCGATTAGTTTTTAGTGGTCTCAAAGACAATATTAGGGGTTTTTGATTTCGCTTAAACGTGATTGTTTGAAGGAGATCGCAACACAGATCTGTAATGTTGTGGTGGAACTGGAACCAAAACGTTAGTTGAAAAAATCATCGTTTTAATGGGTGAAGTATCTTTCTCTGTTTGGAGTGTCTTCGTTCTTCACTGACTTGTATGTGTTAACTATTTGATTGCTTTCGTTGATTCATCTATATGATCTCCTGCTTTTGTTGTCTTCTTTGTGTCGTTATCGCAGATCAGTGTCATCCTTATGTTGAAATTTAACTGTTGATTGCTTTAGTCTTCTGATGGTATTATAATTGACAATTGTTTTTCAGATTGTGATAGATTTCACTGCTTCGTGGTGTCCACCATGCCGTATGATTGCTCCAATTTTCACCGATTTGGCTAAGAAGTTCATGTCAAGTGCGATCTTCTTCAAGGTGGATGTTGATGAACTTCAGGTGAAACAACTCAAACAAACACACTTTTGCAAATTTCCCCATTCTTAGGCTCTAAAATTATGCTTCACTTTGTACATATACACATACACTGATATATATATACTTGTGCTCTTTGTTTAACTAGAGTGTTGCTCAAGAGTTTGGAGTGGAGGCAATGCCAACCTTTGTGTTCATGAAAGCCGGCGAGGTTGTGGATAAGATCGTTGGTGCCAGGAAGGAAGAACTTCTAGCTACTATTGTGAAGCATACTGGTGTTGCCACTGCTTAAATCATTTTGAGGCACAATAATTATAACATTAAAGGTTCACCTTGTTATCTTAAGTTTCGCTAATCGCAGTGAGGATATTGTAGATGGGACATATGAAGTTAGTTAATCTCTGACTGTTTAAGTCTGCACCATGTTTTATTTATTTGGTCTTTGGCTTTCCCTTTGGTCTTTGCTTATGTTATCTCTTGACACCACATACCACAACTTCTGTCAAATTTTCAAAACTACAGAAATGATCTTTTGTGAATTCTGTAAACTTTGATTGGTATTTGAAATTTTGAGATGAAGATTTGTGGTGTGACCGTGTGAACAGTAATATGCCACGTGTCACGTTTTGATTGGCAGTGAAATCCTTATCTCTAAACGTTTCATATTTTTTTTTGCCAAAGGAACACCATTTACCGAGGTTCTTCTTCTTCCTTATCTTCTTCGCTGAGCTGATTACTCTGTAATCTGTTGGTTTTGTTGGAGATTCAAAGGCGCAAACAGAGATAAAGGAGAAGACTTTAGAGCTATTCAAGTTAATAGCAGTCAGCATTCGTTGAAAAATGGAGAAGCTCTTCGTACCATCATCATTTCCCAAAACTTGTTTGAATTATCATCAGATTCCACCCAAAGTTGAGAATTCGCCAGACGTTCATCCAAAATCCCGTAAGAAAAATCTATCTTTCATCAAGAAGAAAGAACCCAATATCATCATCCCCGACGAGCAGTTGGATTACCTCTGTAGAAACGGGAGCCTCCTCGAAGCTGAGAAAGCTCTCGACTCGTTGTTTCAACAAGGGTCCAAGGTAAAGCGAAGCACTTACCTCAACTTGTTGGAATCGTGCATTGATTCTGGTTCTATCCATTTGGGTCGTATCCTTCATGCTCGTTTCGGTATGTTTCCTGAACCTGACGTCTTTGTAGAGACGAAGCTGTTGAGCATGTATGCTAAATGCGGGTGCCTTGTTGATGCCCGTAAGGTGTTTGATTCAATGCGTGAGAGAAACCTTTACACATGGTCTGCCATGATTGGTGCTTACTCGAGGGAGAATCGTTGGAGAGAGGTCTCTAAGCTCTTTCGTTTGATGATGGAAGATGGAGTTTTGCCTGATGATTTCTTGTTCCCCAAGATATTACAGGGATGTGCGAATTGTGGAGATGCTGAGACTGGGAAGTTGATTCATTCGGTGGTTATAAAACTCGGGATGAGTTCGTGTCTTCGTGTTAGCAACTCGATTTTAGCTCTGTATGCGAAATGTGGTGACTTGGATTCCGGTACAAAGTTTTTTAGACGCATGAAGGAGAGAGATGTGGTTGCTTGGAACTNACTTGTTGGAATCGTGCATTGATTCTGGTTCTATCCATTTGGGTCGTATCCTTCATGCTCGTTTCGGTATGTTTCCTGAACCTGACGTCTTTGTAGAGACGAAGCTGTTGAGCATGTATGCTAAATGCGGGTGCCTTGTTGATGCCCGTAAGGTTTTTGATTCAATGCGTGAGAGAAACCTTTACACATGGTCTGCCATGATTGGTGCTTACTCGAGGGAGAATCGTTGGAGAGAGGTCTCTAAGCTCTTTCGTTTGATGATGGAAGATGGAGTTTTGCCTGATGATTTCTTGTTCCCCAAGATATTACAGGGATGTGCGAATTGTGGAGATGTTGAGACTGGGAAGTTGATTCATTCGGTGGTTATAAAACTCGGGATGAGTTCGTGTCTTCGTGTTAGCAACTCGATTTTAGCTGTGTATGCGAAATGTGGTGACTTGGATTCCGCTGCAAAGTTTTTTAGACGCATGAAGCAGAGAGATGTGGTCGCTTGGAACACAGTACTGTTAGCTTACTGCCAAAACGGTAAACATGAAGAAGCTGTAGGATTAGTTGAAGAGATGGAAAAAGAAGGAATTGCGCCAGGGTTAGTTACTTGGAACATATTGATTGGGGGTTATAACCAGCTAGGGAAATGTGATACTGCAATGGATTTGATGCAGAAGATGGAGAGGTTTGGTTTAACCGCTGACGTGTTCACTTGGACAGCTATGATTTCGGGATTGATTCATAATGGGATGAGGTTTCAGGCACTAGATATGTTTAGGAAGATGTTTTTAGCAGGTGTAGTACCTAATGGAGTCACTATTATGAGTGCTGTGTCTGCTTGTTCATGTTTAAAAGTTCTAAACCTGGGCTCAGAAGTTCACTCTGTTGCTGTGAAGATGGGTTTTATCGATGATGTGCTTGTGGGAAATTCTCTGGTTGATATGTATTCGAAGTGTGGAGAACTGGAAGATGCAAGAAAAGTTTTTGATTCGGTAAAGAATAAGGATGTATATACTTGGAACTCGATGATAACGGGGTATTGCCAAGCAGGCTATTGTGGCAAGGCTTATGAATTGTTTATAAGGATGCAAGATGCAAATGTAAGACCAAATATTATCACATGGAACACTATGATCTCAGGATATATTAAGAATGGAGACGAGGGTGAGGCTATGGACCTATTTCAGAGGATGGAAAAAGATGGAAAAGTTCAGCGGAATACTGCATCATGGAATCTAATTATTGCGGGTTACATACAAAACGGAAAAAAGGAGGAGGCCTTGGAACTTTTTCGGAAAATGCAGTTTTCTCGCTTCATGCCAAATTCAGTTACAATTCTAAGCCTCTTACCTGCTTGTGCTAATCTTCTTGGGACCAAAATGGTAAGAGAGATACATGGTTGTGTATTGCGGAGAAATCTAGATGCTATTCATGCTGTTAAAAACGCTTTAACAGACACTTATGCTAAGTCAGGGGATATAGGATACTCAAGAACCATCTTCAACGGTATGGAAACGAAAGACATCATAACTTGGAACTCGCTGATTGGAGGTTATGTTTTACATGGTAGCTATGGTCCAGCTCTTGATCTTTTCAATCAAATGAAGACACTTGGGATCAAGCCAAATAGGGGAACTCTTTCGAGTATTATCCTTGCGCATGGTTTAATGGGAAATATAGATGAAGGGAAGAAAGTCTTCTACAGTATTGCGAATGATTACCATATTATTCCTGCTCTGGAACATTGTTCTGCTATGGTATCTTTGTACGGTCGATCCAACAGACTTGAAGAAGCTCTGCAGTTTATCGAGGAGATGAATGTTCAATCAGAGGNACGGAAAAAAGGAGGAGGCCTTGGAACTTTTTCGGAAAATGCAGTTTTCCCGCTTCATGCCAAATTCAGTCACAGTTCTAAGCCTCTTACCTGCTTGTGCTAATCTTCTTGGGACCAAAATGGTAAGAGAGATACATGGTTGTGTATTGCGGAGAAATCTAGATGCTATTCATGCTGTTAAAAACGCTTTAACAGACACTTATGCTAAGTCAGGGGATATAGGATACTCAAGAACCATCTTCAACGGTATGGAAACGAAAGACATCATAACTTGGAACTCGCTGATTGGAGGTTATGTTTTACATGGTAGCTATGGTCCAGCTCTTGATCTTTTCAATCAAATGAAGACACTTGGGATCAAGCCAAATAGGGGAACTCTTTCGAGTATTATCCTTGCGCATGGTTTAATGGGAAATATAGATGAAGGGAAGAAAGTCTTCTACAGTATTGCGAATGATTACCATATTATTCCTGCTCTGGAACATTGTTCTGCTATGGTATCTTTGTACGGTCGATCCAACAGACTTGAAGAAGCTCTGCAGTTTATCGAGGAGATGAATGTTCAATCAGAGACACCCATCTGGGAAAGTTTCTTAACTGGCTGCAGGATTCATGGTGATATCGACATGGCAATCCATGCAGCAGAGAACTTATTCTCCTTGGAACCTGAAAATCCTGTCACTGAAAATATGGTTTCGCAGATCTATGCATTAGGTGCAAAACTTGGGAGATCACTAGAAGGAAAGAAGCCGAGGAGAGATAACTTGCTGAAGAAACCTCTTGGGCGGAGCTGGATTGAAGTCAGAAATTTAGTTCACACATTCACTACAGGTGATCAGTCGGAATTCTGTACTGATGTGCTGTATCCCTCGGTGGAAAAAATGTGCAGGCTGGATAACAGAAGTGACCAATATAATGGAGAACTTTTGATTGAGGAAGAAGGAAGGGAAGCAAGTTGTGGAATCCACAGCGAAAAATTTGCCATGGCGTTTGGTCTCATTTCCTCATCGCGTGCACCTGAGACGACGATAAGGATAGTGAAAAATCTTAGGATGTGCCGAGATTGCCATAATACTGCAAAGTACGTCTCTAAGAGATATGGTTGTGACATATTGTTGGACGACACAAAGTGCTTACACCACTTTAAGAATGGAGATTGTTCCTGTAAAGATTATTGGTAGAGTGATTAACCAACCACTAAGGTACGACTTCACATAATTTGAGCAGTCATTTTAACCACATAATCACGTACTATATCATTCTCATATTTTCTTCAGTTAGTAAGAGATTAATTTGTTAGCAGCATGGGGGTGAGTAAAATTAGTTAAAGTTTGAGAGCTCCTAGACTCCAATAGTACCTTGAAATCATATCTTTTTTTGAATAATATGTGCACCTGCTTGGGAACTTGAATGATTCCAGAATATGATTTCAGTAGTGGGTATTTTGTTATCTTGGGAAATATGATTCTTTGAAGAACATGATTCTTTGGAGAATGTGATTCTTTGGAGAATATGATTCGTTTGTCCTTCCTTGACTTCCCTTGATAGTGGAAATCAGAATGAATTGATTGTCCGTATTCTGCAACGTCATCTGATATCTTCCAAAATATCCCCAACCACTAACGTAACCTTTTCATCAGATATAAATTCCCACCAAATGTCTAAGCTATGTGTATCAGTAGTCAGCTATCTCTTCACTCGAACTTCTTACTCTTGCTTCGAGTCTTTAGAGTTCATCTTAATCTGAGGATGGTATTTGGCATCATCTTTTGTTTAGCCTCATTCTTTAGTTTCTCTATATAATCTGAGGATGAAATTCCACTACATATAATAGGCTGATATTGCAGTTATGGTTATATGAGATTAACTTGAACTTGTTTACTGCAGAGTGTTGAATGCAAGCCTGCATCAGTTGGCCCATGGGGAGGCCAAAGTGGTCATGCCTGGGATGATGGCATGTACACCACGGTAAGGCAAATAATTATAGGCCATGGTTCTAGTATAGACTCTATACAAGTTGAGTATGAAAAAAATGGTTGCTCGGTTTGGTCCGAAAAACGTGGAGGAAAGGGAGGAAAGGGAGGCAAGAAGACTGATAATGTATGATTAAAGACTCTTGATACTATAAATATTTTCTTAGCTTTTCAGAAATTAATCACCCTTCTCTTGATGTGTAGGTCAAACTTGATTACCCACATGAGTATCTGATTTCAGTTAATGGAACCTACGGTAGCTTTGATGCCTGGGGAAATACATGTGTCCGATCGCTTATTCTTGAGAGTAACCACAGAAAATATGGTCCGTTTGGTTGTGAGTCAGGTACATTCTTTGCATTGCCAAAGTCAGGGTCGAAGATTATTGGGTTCCATGGGAAGGCTGGTTGGTATATAGATGCTATTGGTGTTCACATTCAACCAATTCCTAAAGAGAATCATCCTCCGTCGAAAATTGTTTTGCACTCGCATCAAAATATTACTCATGGTGATAAGAAACATGAGTACTCAGTGATACAAGGAAGTGTAGGGCAAAACTTCGATATAGTTGTTGCCCTCAGACAGAAAAATCCAAATTTGCCTTCTAATGAATCCCGAGATCATGCAGGTGCTGAGATCCCCAAACAAAAGGTGATTTTCAAGGCATTTTTATGTTATACATTGAAAAAAGCATCCAGGTTTTATCCGATTGTTTACTGGTTTCTTAACAGAATAAATAAATGGAATTTGTTTTTTATCAGTTGGTGACAGATACTGAGAAGCCGCAGTCAAAAGTAGTAGGTGGTGCGAAAACATATGGACCATGGGGTGGGACTGGTGGTATCATGTTTGACGATGGGACTTATACCGGTATTAGACAAATCAATTTGTCACGCAGTGTCGGGGTTGTGTCGATGAAGGTCTGTTATGATTTTAAAGGACAGGCTGTGTGGGGAAGCAAGCATGGTGGCACGGGAGGATTCAGACATGATAAGGTGTGTAAAATTTTTCTAGGCTTTAAGCTAAATGACATTTCATACTATCTTAGTCTCTCTCAACATTTTTTTGGACTGAATGTATAATTTGCAGATTGTATTTGATTACCCATCAGAGGTTTTAACACATGTAACGGGAACATATGGACCGTTGGTATATCTGGGACCTAATGTGATAAAGTCACTGACCTTCCGCACTAACAAAGGCAAGCATGGACCTTTTGGAGAAGAACATGGACCAACTTTTACACATAAAATCGACGAGGGTAAAGTTGTTGGATTCCTTGGAAGAGAGGGTTTGTTTCTTGATGCCATTGGTGTTCATGTTATGGAATGCAAAATAAGTTCCCTTAAGCCATCATCTCCTCAGCATGCAATTGTTCCTTTTAAAAACTCTGGCACTGCGGAAATCGAAAATTCCCCATGGGCTAATAAGCTTGTCCTTGCAGCAAACGGCCATGGCGAAGAGGTAACTTGTAGATCCCATCACCATGGTATTTCTTGGTTTTTCAAGTTTTCGGTTTCTAAGATAGCAGCCAGTAAAACAAATTCTATTAAGACCTGTTTGGTTCGGTTTATATGGATTGTAAGACCCTAATAGCAGGATACTTGGTGGGTTTGAAATCATTTTCACAGGTTGAGCGTGGAGTCGTCAAAGAACCAACACCGAGCGGGCCTGGACCATGGGGAGGCGACGGAGGTCAATCGTGGGACGATGGAGTATATTCAGGGATCAAGCAGATATTTGTCACGAGAGGAAATGATGCTATCTCTTCAATACAAATCGAGTACGATAGAAATGGACAATCTGTGTGGTCTACTAAACATGGTGGTAACAATGGAGTCGCCACACACAGGGTAAACAGCAGTTTACTCTTCTCTCATATTTTTGTATTTGATGCATCACAACCGTTTCTAATGCTCTCAAATCTGTGTTGCAGATTAAACTTGAGTATCCAAATGAGACGCTCACCTGCATTTCAGGGTTTTACGGACCACTGAACAATTCAGACAGATCAAATGTTGTCAAGTCACTGAGTTTCTTCACAAGCCGTGGGAAGTATGGTCCATACGGTGAAGAATGCGGGACGTTTTTCACTTCGACTACAACACACGGAAAGGTGTTGGGGTTCCATGGAAGGTGTGGCTGTAACTTGGACGCCATCGGAGTTCATATGCAGCATTGGCTCGGCAATAAGTCGTCGTACGTTAGCAGGGCTAGCTGTTTCAAGCTCTTCTGATAATCTTCTCTGCGCAGAACAAAAACTCATCTAGCGTCTTCCACCAGCGCTTACAGTTTATCAATCAAGAGTTATAAAATCATAAACATGCTTCTTTTGATGCTTTGAATTTCCTTTCCAGTTAATAATACTTGTTTCTATAAACAGAATAACTACGAAAAATCTATGGAAACAAGAACAGAGTGTACTGTAATATAAACTTTATGTTTAATGATCTGAATTTGTTGTTCGCGAGTGAATTTTCGCATGTTGCAACACTTCTCTGAGTACAGAAGCTATTCGATGAGACATATGATGTTCCAAGAACATCTCTTTTACCCTATCATACCCTTTCTTCCCCATTGTCCTCCTCATCTCCATGTTCGTCGCCAGCTTCACAATGTTTGTGGCAAGAGGTAAAACGCCTTCTTTACCAGCGTGGTGTAATAGACCGGTTGTTCTGTTCACCACAATCTCCATTGTCCCTCCTGCTGCAGTACCGAGGACAGGAAGCTTAAAAGCCATGGCTTCGATTGTTATTCTCCCGAAGCATTCTCCTCTAGCTTGGGAGTTTTGGACAAGAACATCAATGGCTGCTAAATATGGTGCTACTTTCATTGTTTTGTTGACAAAATGGACAACCTTCTGAAGTTTCTTCTCTTGGACAAAGTTGCGTAGCTCTGTCTCGAATTTAATCTGTGCGCTCATGTCGCTTCCTACAACCACTGCATGCATTGTTGGTACCTGAAGTTTCTTATTCTCTTTGATTAATTTAAGACTTTCATGGAAGGCTCGGAGGAATAGATCTTGGCCCTTTCCTCTAGACACACCTGCCACAAGAGAAGCACCAGTCAAAAGGAAATTTTTGAGTTTATGATTCTTGAACTAAGGAAGAGAAAGAAGGTAAGAGATGACTTACTATTAATAATGCCAAATAGGATGTCTTCGTTCCGCAGTCCAAGAGATTCTCGAACTTGTTCACGGAGAACTTTCTTGGCGAAACTATCTTCAGCTACTTCCATCAATTCCTTGCTATTTCCTAGGTGCACGACATAAGTTTTAGGCATTTTAATCCTGTGTTACAACAGTCAACAGTTAAAAGAATACACACTGTTAAGCTTCTTTCTATAACTGCAAAACTAAAATGTGCCAAGACTCTACAATATTGGCTGTAAAAAGCATAACAAAAAGTGCAAATATAGGAAAAACAACAGACCCTAAGCGATCATGAGTTCTGTTCTTCCAGTACTCAGCAGTCGCATGCGAATCAATCATAGCGCCAGCAACAAAAGGAAGGTGCTTGACTAAATCTGGTTTGAAATAGTGACCTCTCATCTCATGAATCCACCAGAGGATTTTAGGAAGAACTTTAGGAACATTGTCCTTGAGAACTGCATCAAGCCATTTCCCAGCAACAGCAGTATTCAAAACAACCAAATCAGACTTAAGTGCTATATCTATAGCTTTCTGACTCTTTGCTGATACGACCTGAATGATTCAAAAACAATGATCAGTAACAATTATGATAAGAATCAACGAAATAAACTATGGAGGTTAGCTAAAAAAATATGAACCTGGACTCCTCGATCCAACATCTTGTGTTCTAAAACCTTGATAACTTCATCAGCTTCAACTGGTTTCTGATTAGTGATCCAAACAACTTCACAATCAACTCCTCTCAACAAAAACGCCAGTTCCATTAATAGTAAAGGTCCACCTATATAAATCATCACTTCAACTTTAGCTAAGAGAGAACTATAACTCACTGGAGAATCCAATAGAAACGAACCGAAACATCACCTGAGAGCGAGAGTTCGTGAGAAACAAGCAAAACGAGCTTCGATTTCATGAAACCGAGAGGAGGATTCATCGATCGAGAAACCGATCGGATCTTATCGTCGACAACTAATCCGCCGCATCTCTTTCCACTAACAGTGCAAGAATCGAAGGTAGATCTCACGAGAATCATTCCTACGGTTGATACAGATAAAACCAACAGAATCATCAGTGCCCATCTCTTCTTCTGCAATGTCGCCCACACACTCGTCGATGGCTTTCCCATTGTTCTCTCTCTCTCTCTCCTCCACAGATAAAAATCACATCATAGGGTTTCCACAGTCACAATTGATATCCGAAATTTCAAGGATCTGTTCTCAGTGTAGTCGAAAGCTGAAGAAATCGAGAGGAAGAAGATGATCAGTGTCAGACAGAGACTCAGCAGAGGAGGAGGGAGCTTTTGATTGTAAAAATTACTCTTCGCACAAAACTTTGCAACTCACGTCGTTTTTGGTATTCAGAAGGAAAGTGCTTGCCGTTTTCTTTATTGGGCATCTCTTCTCTCAATAAACGTCATTATAATGGGCCTAAAAGGCCAATTCCTTTTTTTTAGTCATCCTTAAAAAAGGCCTATTGGGTAAAACTAAACTACACATCGATCAAATCCAATCACTTCGGTTCGGTCTAATGCATATTAAAACAGTTTTAAATTAAGATTTAAGCAAAACTAGTTTAACAGAAAAAGAGTTTAAGTTAAGCTGTTTATTTAAGCTTAGTTCAGTCTTCAGATATGAGTTTGGATCTATGGTTTAGGTTTGGTTATAATAATGGAGAGGATAATATGATTAAATGAGAGTGATGACTGTTTCCAACAATTTGGATCTATGGGAATATATAAATGTTACAAACATGAATTTTAGTGGTGATGATCCGTCGTCATATATGGTCCAACAATATATGTGGCAATAATAAATACATTTAACTTTTTTGCTTACACGGCCATGGCTTGTGGCAATTTATTATAAAGTTTTTTTTGGATATCCATGTAATAATGAATATATATTTGACAATTGGCATGAATTATACTACTTTTTAACTTTTTCCCCTAAACCAAATGTCTTCACATTTTCTTACCCACACACCTTTTCCTCGTTTACCATTATCGATTCGATTCATCTTCATCATAATTATAATCATAGACTCATAGTAACATTTTTTAAACACACAATTACATATTTAATGATCACCCCCTAATAAAATCCATCTCTCACCAGCTAACTACTGCCTAAAATTGTTTTTAATCATCATTATTATAAATCAACATCCACGTGGAAACAAAGTCAATATAATCATCTCTTGCAAAGACTCTCTCATATGTTATACCATATCATAAATCATTATTTTCCAACACAATGGTACTTCCCAAATGAATTTGTGTCGGCTGCTCCAACAAATCCAATCTCCAACAAACCAAAACGAAAATTAATTTTTTATTTATTTTGTTTCTTTTTCTTTACTATAATAGTTATTTTGTTTCTTTTTCTTTACTATAATAGTATATACTTATTTTTTAAAAATGGATTTAGTCAAGAGGAAAATAAAATATGTAGGTATAGATGTACTAATATTTTACGTATTATGCATTGCGTTATATGAAAGTACAAACGTGTATGTATGTTGTATAACTAAGAGGCTTATAAAGTATAACAAAAGGAATAAAAAAGACAAGGAAATTAGGAAAAAATTGGGTATAACAGAAGAGTGAGGGAGGGACTCACCAACTGGTTGTTAAGTCATTTAATCCTTCAATTAAGCAATTGAGCAGACACACACCCACCTTTGTTTTATCTTCATCCTTAAACCAGCTTCTCTCAGGGGCAGTTTTGTTATTTTCATCAAGCTTCTCTACCTACAATGACGTTTTCTATGTTTTTTTTTTCTTTTTTCTTTCATTTGATGGAGTTTTATTTCCGCTACCATGCATAACTGTATATCCGTTATATCAAACATTTAAAGAAACCCTCCATTCCAAGATATTGAACTACTAAGTGCTCAAATTCAAAAAGCTTAATAGATCAAAGAACCAAGAACAAATATTTTTTTTTTTTAAAAAGCTGTAGATCAAGAATCCAAATCTAGTTGGCAGGTAAATAATTTCAATATTTTGGAGCCTTACGTACACAAATGAGGATGTCGTTAAAGTTTTGCACGACACCTTGGTAGTGTAGGCATAATGGATTATTTCGTTTTAATATTTAGATTCGGTTAACTTTTTATAAACTAATGTACTAAATTTTTCGTATATGTAAGAACACAATATACGGAAAAGTAGTATGAGGCAAGTCAATGACAACACAACATCATTAGAGTAGTATTATATAAACCGATCAATAAAATCCATTAGTTTTTTTTTGTTTGTGTGTGGAATTGTTATTTCTTTTTAATATGTTAAAGTCGTCATAAGAAACTATTATCGCTAATCGAGAAAAAAAACAAAAATTGGTGACATATAAGCTCTCACGTGTTTCTATATGAATGGTTGGCACACAAAAATCCATATTAATTTATTTATACTCTAAGCATCAGAAACAGAAGCTTCTGCCGGGAAAAGATTAAAAATTACAGGTAGCGGTTGTCAAAAAATTTCCGGTAGGAACATTATTTTATCGTTGATATTGCTTAATACTATAAAAAAATATGTTTTATATTTTGTTTAAAAATATTGGGTTGGTGTCTAATGTCCCAATGATAAGATGGGTTGGTTTTGTTCTTGTGGAGTGAAAAAAATAAAATAAAAATTGTTTACTTTAAAATTCGCAATTATTATTAATCGTCTCTCTATCTATCTCTCTCGGGATTGGGTCTCAAATCTTGTTTTGTCTTCAACTGTTCGAAACTCTTATGCTTTTTGTGTTTCCTGATTCAGCCACATCCACACTTCACACCACAAAAACACAATCTCTAGGGTTTTTCATTTTTAACTTTGATTCTCTCTCCCCTCCTCAGTCCCTCAGGTAGTTCTTTTTCTCTTTAAACTTTATAAATCCAAGTTCTTGATTCTTCTTGATTCTCTCTATGATTGTTCTTCTTGTACTGTGTTTCTTGTTTACTTTTTTCATCCCATCCCATGCTTTTTGGAAATTCTCTTACAGAGAGATGAAATCATCAAAAAAACACTTTAGAGTTTCTTTTATGTAATAATTGAAATCTTCTCTGCTTTTATGAGTCACTCCGTTGAGCTTTCTTTTTTTACTCTGCATTTTTATTTTTATTTCCATCTTCAAATTAGGGTTTTTTTTTTGGTTTTTCTCCCAATTCACCTCCATAGATCGAGTATTCCTATACAATTACACAATTCCTTAACTGGGTTTTTCTGGGTTTCTTCAGCTCTTCACGAAAAACATTTGCTTTTTATCCACGATTTGACTTTAATCCTCGGATTTTTTTTTGGTACGATTCTGTTTGGTTGCTTTCGAAACTGTTGTTGATAACAAAAAAAAAAAAAAAAATGAAAAATTTTGTTTGGTGTGAATGATTACGATGTTTTAACCTCTCTTAAGATTCCCATCAGAAACTTTAAAAATTCCACACCTTACACGACTCTTCCTCTTGTATTTTTTTTTCTTTTTCTTGCAGGATCTCATTTCCCGACCAAATTCATCGAACTAACAACACAACTTCACTGTAATAAAACTTTAAAGAAACAGAACAATGGCGGTTTATTACACAAGTAATGTCGGTTGTTACCAGCAAGAACCAATCTTTCTCAACCATCAACAACAACAACAACAACAACAAGCTTCTTCTTCCTCTGCCGCCGCTTCATTCACCGTCACCGGCGGTGACAATGTTCGTAACGAGATGGTTTTCATCCCACCCACCACAGGAGACGTTGTAACTGTAAACGATGCCGTTTCGAGCAGCGATTTAAGCTTTCATGATGGTCAAGGACTGTCTTTAAGTCTCGGCACTCAGATCTCTGTTCCTCCGTTTCAATATCATCAGTACCAGTTGGGTTTTACTCAAAATCCTTCACTTTCTTCAGTCAGGGAAACGTCAACTTATAATGTGGATGAGCTGAGTGTGAAGAGCAAAGAGATGTTGTTGTTAGGTCAATCTGATCCTTCCTCTGTTTATGCTGGTAATGGTGGGAATGGTTTCTACAATAATTATCGGTATAACGAGACATCAGGAGGGTTTATGAGCGGTGTGTTGCGTTCTCGGTACCTTAAGCCTGCTCAGAGTTTGCTTGATGAAGTGGTTAGTGTCAAGAAAGAACTAAACCAAATGGGGAACAAGAAGATGAAAGTTAACGACTTTAACAATGGTTCCAAGGAGATAGGCAGAGGAGGCAATGGTGAATTATCGAGTGATTCGAATGGGAAACCAATCGAGTTATCTACAATTGAACGTGAGGAGCTTCAGAACAAGAAGAACAAGCTTTTGACTATGGTTGATGAGGTAACTAACTTACATCTTTTAAAACTAGTTCTTCAGCTCGGTTCTGTTTCAGTTAAGGTTTGTTAGAACATGACAAATAATGATGTTTTACTTGTTGTGTATGTGTTACTGATTTTGCAGGTAGATAAAAGATATAACCAATATTACCATCAAATGGAAGCATTAGCTTCATCATTTGAGATAGTAGCAGGACTTGGATCAGCTAAGCCTTACACATCAGTCGCTCTCAACAGAATCTCTCGCCATTTCCGCGCTCTTCGTGACGCGATAAAGGAACAAATTCAGATTATTAGAGACAAACTTGGGGAGAAAGGAGGAGAGTCGTTGGATGATCAACAAGGAGAGAGAATACCAAGGCTGAGGTATTTAGATCAACGGTTGAGACAGCAAAGAGCTTTGCATCAACAGCTTGGAATGGTTCGACCCGCTTGGAGACCTCAGAGAGGTCTTCCTGAAAACTCTGTCTCTGTTCTTCGCGCTTGGCTCTTCGAACATTTCCTTCATCCGTATGTGTTTCTTCTCTCACAAGTCACAAACTTTTCAACCTCCCATTACATAAATATTTAAGAGACTTCATGGTTTCTTCTGGTTTCTATTTGTAGATACCCCAAAGAATCTGAGAAAATCATGCTTGCGAAACAGACGGGACTGTCCAAAAACCAGGTAACACCCTGCTTTTTTTGTTCTTTGTTTCTCAAAGTTGTAGTCTTTGTGTGTTCTGCTTGAGTTATTTTTGTTTCTCTGCTCTGCAATTAGGTTGCTAACTGGTTCATAAACGCAAGAGTTCGTCTATGGAAACCAATGATAGAAGAGATGTATAAAGAAGAGTTTGGTGATGAATCTGAGTTGCTAATCTCCAAATCATCTCAAGAACCCAACTGCACTAACCAAGAAGACTCTTCGTCAAAGCAGCACCAGCAGGAGAACAACAACAACAACCTCACTTATTCATCTGTAGACACAACAAACATTGCCTTCTCATCAGAAATCAAGCCGGATCGTGTTTCAGGCAATGAAGATGAGCCACAACAACAACAACAACAACAACAGATGAACCGGTCAGCGGATTACGACACTCTGATGAACTATCAAGGTTTTGGTCTCGATGATTACCGTTATATTGGCGGAAGCAACCAGCAAGAAAGCAGATTCTCGAATTCCCATCACTTACATGACTTTGTTGTTTGATATAATCGTTTCTTGGCACAAAGGACATGATTCTTGAAGCACAAGAAAAAATGTGCTTTTTGCATTTTTATAGTTTTAGGCATGATACACCCATTTCTCTGTGGAATATAATAGTAGATGTCTAGGGTTGCTTTTTGTGTATAGTACACTCGTCGTAAGCCAAAACAATTTGATATATGTGTGTATAAGATTCACGGTGGTATAAAGGATACTTGCAAGTGTGTGACCATCGTTTCGATTTAAATTCTTGATTTGTGGTGGTATGTTTCAAGATTCCTCTGCATAAAGATCTCTCACACTGGATAACAGAAACGGCATGCTGTTCTAATTTTTATAAACAAAACGGCGGTTAAGCTCGTTATAACTTATAACACTAACTGGGACTGTGCTACTAAAAACGCCATGTAGTTTTTACGAGTCTACTGAGTTTAGTTACGAAAGACGACCTCAGAGCTATCTCAGTGCTCCGATTTCAATGGCGGTTTTTCAGTTACCAGGTTTATCGCCGGAGCTTATTCATCTCCGATTAAACCCTAGACAACTTGATTTTTCAATTCGTAGGAGAGCTACCTTATTCCGGCCATTGTCAGCGATCGGAGATTCTCGATCCGGTGAACCAGATTCAGAGTCTCGGAACCGTATGTTCATTCTCGGGATGGGATTCGTCGGAGGATTTTTCGCGCAGCAGCTGAAAGAAGCAGACTGGTCTGATATCAATTTCTCTCCTTCTAATCAATTTCATAATAAATACGATATTGCGGATTGTAATCTTGGCTAGGTTCATATGATTATGGACATGGTGATACCAAATCCATACTTGTTGGAACATTTTAGGGGTTAATGGTGAGGTTTTTAGGTTGGTTTCAGGGAGTTGCAGGAGTGATACGAAGAAGAAAGAATGGGAAAAGAGAGGAATTGATCTTAATCTTTTCTCTGCAGATTCAACTGAGTAAGTGTTTTTTTTTTTAATCAGTAGTAGTAATCTCTGAATCTGAGTCTTGAACTCTTTTTTTTTTGTTTACTTCTTTATCAGAATGAGCTTGCTAGATTCAGTGAAAGATTACACTCACCTGCTCGTTTCGATTCCACCATTAGCAGACATTGGTGATCCGGTTTGTATTCTTCAACAGCTTTTTTTGTTTAGCTTAATGTTTGATATGAACAAAAACTTATCTTTTTGATCATCACTTGTAAAAGATGTTGCGGAATGTAGAACTTGTCAGAGACAAGCTTTCAGGTGGAAATCTTCAGTGGCTTTGTTATCTCTCATCAACAAGTATTTCCCTTTCCTTTGTTATATCAATGCTTTTGCTTTCATAGTAGACAGGAATCTACAATTCTCTTGTTCTTCTGTTCAGTCTTTTCCTTGGTTTTAGTTGAGTAAAAAGATGATGCTTGCAGGTGTGTATGGAGATTGTGGTGGTGCGTGGGTTGATGAAGAGTAAGTTTATTTCTTTCAAAATTTCATCTCTTCTGTTTCATAATAAGCATAATATGGTGACTATAAAGGTCGTTCATTGCAGTCATCCCCCAAATCCTAAAACTCAGTCAGCCAAACTGAGGTTAGCTGCAGAGGAAGGATGGTTACGTTTGGGTCGTGATCTTGGTGTTTCGACTCAAGTCCTTCGACTTGCGGGTATCTATGGACCTGGTCGAAGGTTGTTTACAGCTTCTGCTTGTGCCTATTATTTGCCTTACTAAGGCTTTAGAAGAAAACTGTTTTTCAAAATGAATGTTACTTGCTGCAGTGCGATTGATACCTTGTTAAAGCGGGATCGTTTATCTGAAGGTCAAAAGAGAAGAGCGTCCCGGAAATTCACATCAAGAGTCAACGTTGAAGATATATGCCAAGCTCTTCAAGCTGCCACTGAAAAGCCATCATCAGGGTATATGTTTATGTATAATCCCTTTTTCATGTCCAGTTTCTGAGATGAGATATTATCCTCCTTTAGAGGTTGATGATCCAACCATTATTGCAGGGAAATCTACAATATTGTCGATGACGATCCAGCACCAAGAGAAGAGGTGTTTGAATATGCCTTGGAGTTGATTGAAAAACGTTGGCCAGGGACTATTGAAACAAAACCATTTCCATTTGTCTATGAGTCTCGGGAGGAGAGTTCATTGAGAGGTGAAAAGCGAGTCCGTAACCAACACATGAAGAACAAACTTGGAGTGAAACTGCTATATTCTTCGTACAAGTCAGGATTGCAAAGCATAGTCGAGAAGATGGACATCCCTTTTTGAGCAAAGAAAAAAATAAAACTGATGTGGAGAATCTGTCTCATGTTTTCTGTAGAGAAGTAGTGACTCTTAGTATAGACAGATGTAGTCAATCCTGTTTTTTCTTCTGCATTCTGTTTGTTTGATTGTCTCACTGGTAAACATAATCCCCACGAAACAATGGAAAAACAGAATAAAACAAAAAGAGGTATACGAAGAATGACTTAATCCTTTCTTACTATGTCAGGACCAAAAGATCTTCTTTGATGTAGAATCCCAGGCTAAGGGTTTGCTCCACTTGGTGCTGCCTTTTCATAGAAGACTTAAACGTGGAGCCCTTTGGTACTTGAACTAGGATCCATCATTCAGAACTTTTCCTTCTGGCTTTCCTAGTTTCTGGAACACAAGATCTTCACATTTACTGCGGACATAAACTATCTATCTACCCACACGGTTTTTACATCTCTTGTAATTTAGTAACATGTGTCTCTGTGCATATAGGACACGTAGGATCATACTTCTCTGTTTTACTTGCCACTGTCTCTGGTGACCTTCCTTCAGAATTTAGTTGATTGATATTGTTGCTGAAAACATCTGGTGAATCAACTAAATTCGTTACCTACTACATCTGAAGAATTTAGTTGATTGAAATTGTTAATTCAAATTTGGTTCTTCGTTTTTTGAATTTTTGAGAATTTTATATGAAATTTTTGACAGGAAATTGAAGAGAGAGAGAAAGTGGTGAGGCAGATGTGGGATATGTACGGTCGCTCCGGTGATGTCTCGGTTCTGGCGAGAAGCTGCTTTTGGAGGCGGCGTATGAGTTTCTCATCAGTGAATCCGCCCTGTTCGCTACGGTGCCGTTTCTGATATCGCCAAGTTGTCTCTTTTTCGCTTTGTTAAGTCAGCGTCTACTCCGGCCCGGCCCAATCGTCGGTGAGTTGTGAAGAATTGAAGATGAATGAAAAAAGCCCAAAATGTTTTTTAGTGTATATAGATTAACCATCTAGAACATACTACAGTTAACCGCCTTTATTTATAAAACCATCTTTTATATTTGTGATTCATGATCTGCACCGTCGATTGCGTTATACTAAAACAATTAACAACCGTAGGATCTATTCGAAATCCTATTCCGGCTCGGTTTTGGTTTTTGCTCTCCCTCTCCTCTATATATATTATATGAAAAAATGTGATCGATGAATGTTCATAGCTTCTGTATCCTTTTTTTTTTTTTGGTTTGCATAACGATGATTCTTATTCCCTTCTCTGATTAGATTTCTAGTCTTTTTATCATCTATTTAGGGTTTTGCTCGATTTATTAACATCTGTTCATCAATTCTCGTTGATCTCTAATGGTTAACCCTAGTTGTTGATCTTTTGCGTCGATTTGCGATTGATCGATCCAACATCGAGGTAAGTTGTTATCTACGCATATATATATATATATATATCATTCGGATATTTTGCTTACATATTATCATGTAGAATCCGGTTTCTGGTTTGTGTTTCGTCCGTATGAAGTCTTAAGTTTCTAACTCTGTTTTGTTTTGGTATTCTTGTAGAGATTTGCATGGGACAAACATATCCTGATCAGTTCCCGTTGATCCAATCATCAACGCTCATCGATGCTTATCATCGACCCTCATTGATACTTATCAACGACCCTCGTTGATCCTAACCAACAACCCTTGTTGATATATATAACCAAGGCTCGTTGATCCAATCATCATTCATCAACCGTCGTGGATATATCTAATCAACGCTCTGTGTATATCTTCCAATGAAAGAAGGAAGGATCTATCTTGTAGATGTCTCTGTTATCTTCATGTAAGTTTTGTTGCTTTTCTTAATATGACTATCCTTTTAAATCTTTTTATCTAACCGATGCTCTTCTTTTTAAGGTTTGGCTTGTCTTGTTCTGATGATCCGGGAGTATCGCTGATCCTTAGTGCTTATTCGGGATGGATTATTGAGTTTTCAGGCCTGTCCATCGAGGTACATTCTTGTCTATGCCTACTGTTTCTCAATCTTCTGGTTAGATTTGGATGACAGTCTTCTGACTCATTCTGTTTTGTATTCTGTCTTGTAGGTATTACGTATTCATATAGAGGCGTATGGACAAAAACACATATGATCAACTCTCGATGGTCTTATGATCAACTCTCGTTGGTCTTTTTATCATCTCTCGATGGTCTTATGATCAACTCTCGATGGTCTTATGATCAACTCTCGTTGGTCTTTTTATCATCTCTCGATGGTCTTATGATCAACTCTCGTTAGTCTCTTTATCATCTCTTGATGATCTTCCAATCAACGTCTCTCGTTGGTTATGATCAGCTCTCGTTGGTCTTATGATCATCTCTCGATGGTCTTATGATCATCTCTCGATGGTCTTACGATCAACTCTCGTTGGTCTCTTTATCATCTCTCGATGGTCTTATGATCAACTCTCGTTGGTCTCTTTATCATCTCTCGATGATCTTCCAATCAACTCTCATTGGTTATGATCATCTCTCGATGGTCTAATGATCAACTATCGTTGGTCTCTTTATCATCTCTCGATGATCTTCCAATCAACGTCTCTCGTTGGTCTTCCAATCAACATCTCTCGATGGTCTTTTTATCATCTCTCAATGATCTTCCAGTCAACTCTCTCGATGGTCTCTTTATCATCTCTCGATGATCTTCCGGTCAACTCTCTCGTTGGTCTTATGATCAGCTCTCGTTGGTCTTATGATCAGCTCTCGTTGGTCTTATGATCAACTCTCGATGGTCTTATGATCAACTCTTGTTGGTCTTATGATCATCTCTCGTTGGTCTTATGATCATCTCTCGATGGTCTTATGATCAACTCTCGTTGGTTATGATCAGCTCTCGTTGGTCTTATAATCAACTCTCGATGATCTTCTAATCAACGTCTCTCGTTGGTATTTCAATCAATGTCTCTCGTTGGTCTTATGAACATCTCTCGATGGTCTTATGATCAACTCTCGGTGATCTTCCAATCAACGTCTCTCGTTGGTCTTATGATCAGCTCTCGTTGGTCTTTCAATCGTCTCTCGATGATCTTCCAATCAACGTCTCTCGTTGGTCTTTTTATCAGCTCTCGTTGGTCTTTCAATCAAGTCTCGTTAGTCTTATGATCAGCTCTCGTTGGTCTTATGATCAGCTCTCGTTGGTCTTCCAATCAACGTCTCTCGTTGGTCTTTCAATCATCTCTTGATGATCCTCCAATCAACGTCTCTCGTTGGTCTTTTTATCATCTCTTGATAATGCTTCAATCAACTCTCGTTGATCTGATCATATCATCTCTCGATGATCTTTCCATCAACTCTCATTGATCGGATCATATATATCATCTCTCTCGATGATCTGATTATCAACTCTCGTTGATTCTAATCAACCCTCGTTGACAAAGAAAGGATTAGATTTAACACAGCTTGCAGAGGTTTATGTTTGATCTTTCAAACTGACCAGAAACAGATGTACAAGAGAGACTAAGGAGGTCTGACCTTTGCCATGACAGGTGCACTTGCTTGGCAGGTCGAAAACCCTTCATTAAAAAGATAACAGTTTTTGGTTTCGTGGAGGGATGAGAGATGGTACTAGATTGGGAAAGTTCTGTTCTCGGCTCGGCTCTCCTCCTTCCCTCTGGACTGTGTGTCTTGTTACTCTCTGATACTTGCTGTTTCATCTGCATATTGATAAACCTGAAGAGTTGTAAAGAGGTTGGTCCCTATATCCTCTAATGATAAGGTTTTTAATTTCCTTCAATTGGTTAGCCTATCACTTATGATGACTTTTGTCTGATTGTTACTTGTCCTAATTACTTGTAGACCATCTGAAATGAGCAAGCCCCTGTCCGTTATATAATACTTTGGCTTACAAACGAGAAAGTAGCAAAGGGAATCCATCGGCTCAAATGTGAAAGATCAATCTGCAAGAACGAGTAGGAATGTTTTTAAGGTTGGCTACGGATCCTTTTTTGTTCTAGATAAACTGTATTCCTTTGCTTTTCTGAATTCTCTTTATCAACTGAAGAACAAGAAAACTGTGTAGACTTGTTGTTGGCCTAGATTTTGGAAAATAATGATTCCTGTATTGAAAAAACCATGGAGAGCTTATGAACAACAGAGGAATCTTACGGGAAGGATTGCATAAGTAGGATATGTATTGGCAAGAGTTAGTTCGGACTTTTTTTTGTTGCAAAGTTTGTGAAAGTGGAAGATATTTAATTTTTCTTTTTATCTTGTATTCTTGTGGATGATGAGTAGTGAGTTTGGCACTCTATAAAATCAATATGTACAACAAGTATTTCATGGTTAGAGAGTTATAAGAATCTTACTCTGGTACTTACATGTACATGATTGAAACAACTTGTGCAGGATCATGATGGTTGTCCGTTTAAGGTAGAAACGTAACTCCTATTGGCATGTTGGCTATAAACATCTTTCTTATCGATATCAAAGGAGAATCAATAGTTTAAGTCACATATGTTCAAAGGCTCTGAAGCCAAAAAAATCGGTAAGATAGAATTTGTAGAAGCTCTAGTTGCAGAGCTAGTTTGCAAGTTTTCATCAGCCAAATTTTGAATCTCACTTGTTTATTTACAGCAAAACAAAGACCAAAATATTCACACCAAAAGTCACATCACGCCCCAAATACAAACGGTTTTTAAAAGAGGATTCTCTCAAATGTATACATAACTAAACTAGCTAGAGAAGCCTCCTCCCGAAGTTTCTGGTAGTTGTTTGATAAGTACGAACGAGAAGACCAACACCAACCCTTACCATGACATCTTTCCAAACATGAATCCATACAGAAGATGATACGACTTGTAACCAAAATCTATCTGCCACCTTTAATCAGCTTTGGGAGTGAGCACAACCAACCAAAGGATGAAATGTCTCTTGATCTTTAAAACTCCAAAAAAAAAAAAAAAAGTGTTTAAATGAAAATTACTTGAAGAAGGAAACTGAAACATAGGACTTTTGCCCATTAAAGGAGCCGTAAGAATCGAAATTGTTACTATCTCTTCTGAGTTTGCGGATTTCTGAGAGTCGGGAGTAGCTAAATCCTCAGAAAAGCTTACACTCTCAGATGAAGGTAACTCTCTCTAAGCCTAACGGCATCGTATCCATGATTAGATAAATCAATAATCTTATTAGCCACACGCCTCCTGTTGTCCCGCTTGAAAACTCCAAGGTGGTGGTGAGCACACTGGACTATGAGTAGTAGCTCCACTAGTTCCAGGGCCACTAGGAAGACTTCTATCTTTTGCAGTCAGCCACACAGCAAACTGACCCCATAATCCTTAAAATACAGCTATTGTAATGACTATGTAAAATACACATTTTTCAGACACACAACATCTGCAATAAAGCCATTTATAAAATACAGTTATTGTAGTGACTGTGTAACACCCCGTACATTTATATCCCACACACTACACTATTATAACTAACTTTTAACATTTCGAATCAACACGTGCTCTTTTATTTATGCGCAGCCCATGCATTTATTGTTTTCATGAAAATAATTTGTTACATTTTATTACGAGAGGCCCGATAACCACAGAAAAAATAGAAAAAGGATAAGAAAAATCTCATCTATATATACAAACAACGAGCTAGATCTCGAAATATTCATACATAGTAAAATCTTTACACTACTCTCTAATAATGTTACAAATGGAGGCCATAGATGATCATGACAGTCAGACGCTTCTCACGGTGGCAACTCCCGCTGCGTTTGAGATGGGAAGCCTTCCGACAACCGTGATAACAGCGGATCCGTCGAGAAACGATTTAACGGCGCCACCAAAGCCGGTGATAATCATTTCCCCAACAGTCGCCGGAACTTATCCCGTCGTTTTGTTCTTCCATGGCTTTTATCTCCACAACTACTTCTACTCCGACCTTCTTAACCACGTTTCTTCTCATGGCTACATTCTTGTTGCCCCACAGGTAACTATATTTACATTATTATTATTACTATATAATTAATAAAGAACATTGCTTGTTATGTGAATCTATAAACTGTTTAACATATATTGGAAATGATAGTTGTGCAAATTAATGCCGCCGGGAGGGCAAGTGGAAGTGGACGATGCTGGAAGTGTTATAAACTGGACAACAGAGAACCTCAAAGCTCACCTCCCAAGTTCAGTAAACGCTCATGGGGAATACACCGCACTCGTAGGCCACAGCCGTGGCGGGAAAACCGCGTTTGCGGTTGCGTTAGGCCACGCCGCGACATTAGACCCGTCTTTCAAATTTTCGGCTTTAATAGGAATCGATCCAGTGGCAGGATCCAACAAGTTCATGAGAACAGATCCGCATATCTTAACCTATGAACCGGACTCGTTCGAGCTGGACATACCGGTTGTAGTGGTGGGAACGGGACTTGGACCGGAGAGGAAGAACGTGATGCCGCCATGCGCACCAACGGACTTGAACCATGAGGAGTTTTACAGAGAGTGTAAGGCGACGAAATCCCATTTCGTGGCTGCGGATTTCGGACATATGGATATGTTGGACGATGATTTGCCCGGTTTTGTCGGGTTTATGGCCGGTTGCATGTGTAAGAATGGGAAAGGGAAAAAGAGTGAGATGAGGAAGTTTGTGGGTGGCATTGTGGTTGCGTTTCTCAAGTATAGTCTATGGGGTGAAAAAGCGGAGATTCGACGGATTGTGAAGGATCCTTTGGTGTCTCCTGTGAGGCTTGATCCTTCGCCGGAGTTGGAAGAAGCTTCTGGTTAACTCGTCAAGAATTGTGGTTTTATGTAGTAGAGATGTAATTCATATTGTACACGTTATTTCTCTATCTATAATAAAATGCTAATATAAATGTGGAAATATCTAAATCATATGAGTATCATCGAGATAAAATATAAGAAAAGACTAAAAGAAGAGTGAACTTGACCGGCTAGCTGTAAACAATAAGTGTAAAATGGAGACAAAAGTCTGACTATTTCCGGATTAAAGTTGATTCCTTTGCTAAAGGGTTTAATCTTTTGGATCCGGTTGCTGTTGTTGTGCTATTTTAGTTGTTAATGGGTAGGTATTGCTATGAGTGGAACAAAGAGGACTTCTTGGTTGAATTTGATTATTTCCATTCTCACTGTTTGACTTTGGTTTATTAGTTTGATTACCCGTGACCCGAACGCATAACCCGGTAATTGTGGTTGACTCTTTTATTTTAGCCCAAAATTGAACTCAGGCCTAAGCCCATGACCCGATTTCTCGTAGCGGTGCTTCGGACGGGTTATATATATATATATCTCTATGAGGAAGTTGAGACAGAAACGAAAGCGTGAAATCAATCATAAAGAAAATTTTCCTTTTTCCTGTGATTTTGCTCAGAAGAAGAAGAAGAAGCTCGAGGAGGAGGAAGAAGAAAGAGGCGGCGACATGGGAGAACGAAAGGTGCTTAACAAGTATTATCCGCCAGACTTCGATCCTAGGCTCATTCCCAGGGTCCGGCGACCGAAGAACCAGCAGATCAAGGTTCGTATGATGCTTCCAATGAGTGTCCGATGCGGTACCTGCGGAAACTATATCTACAAGGGCACCAAGTTCAATTCCCGTAAAGAAGACGTCCTTGGCGAGGTAATTGAATCAATTCGATTTTTGGTTTGATCTGTAGGTTCAATGTAATTGAGATTGTTGATACGGATGCTTAGGAGTGTAATCTGATCTTTTTTTTAGGGTTTCAGTGAAAATAATATCGAGATTATTGTCGTCAGTTCGTTAATTTGAAATCTATCTTGAAAATTCAGATTTGGGGTTTTAGGGTTTCGAGAATTTTAGCTATTTTGAGTTGCCTTTACCATAATGTTAGTTCGAACTGCTTGAATAGTTTTTCGTGGTGTTATGTGTGGCTTTATTCTATCTAATTAAAAGGTTTTTTTTTTTTCCTGATATGCAGACGTATCTTGGGATTCAAATATTTAGATTCTACTTCAAGTGCACCAAGTGTTCTGCAGAGCTGACAATGAAGACGGATCCACAGAATTCTGATTACATTGTCGAATCTGGGGCATCTCGTAATTATGAACCCTGGCGTGCTGAAGATGAGGTAAGGACTTTAGACATTTAGCTTTGAGGATTACGTACCCGATACGAATGCACACCTTTCTAGTATACTAATTTTTACTTTGCTTTCTTCTGTGCAGGAGGTTGATAAGGATAAACAGAAAAGAGATGCTGAGGAGATGGGGGATGCGATGAAGTCCTTGGAGAACAGAACTTTGGACTCTAAAAGAGAAATGGACATTATAGCTGCACTTGATGAAATGAAATCCATGAAGGTATGAGACTGATGCCCCTTTAGTTTCTTCTCCTTTCTTGATCACAGTGTCCAACTCCAAAGATTTAATTCGTTAAGTTTTTTTGTACTGATTTACTTTTTATTTTTCGTTTTGCAGACTAGACATGCTCATGTTAGCGTAGATGCGATGCTGGAGGCCTTGCAAAGAACAGGTGCTGAAAAGGTATGTTCCTGTCGCTCTGTTGCTTCTTAATAGAGACATAAGAGTTTTTAAGTTAATAAGAAACAGTAATTTCAAACTTCGTAAGCCATCTTGCTGCTCTTTGCACGGCTTACATCGTAGTGTACCTCTCTCTGATAAAAGTCGTCTGGGTTATTGATATGTTAAGTTCTATCGCTGACTGAGGCAATAATTTCTGTTTCTTTTGACAGGTAAAACGAATAGAAGAAGAAGATGAAGCAGTTATAAAGTCTATATTTGGTGTAAGTTTTCGTATCATTCTTTTGTGTAAATTGTTGGTTCTCCACATGTTACTAAGCTTTGCTAAACTTTGTTCATATTTCCTACTTTATCTGAAATGCAGAAACAGAAAGAAGTTATTAGGAGGATTGCAGATGACGACTTTGATAATGATGATGATGAGAGCTTTGATTATCCCAGCCATAATAAGGAGAAGAAAGGATCATCTTCAGATCTTTCAAAGGTATGTATCCGCCATAAAAACATAATTCTTTCAGATCTGTCTCGTTCTATCACCATGTGTTGATTTTGTTTTTGAATCACGACTAACTCTGGTAATTCTTTTAATTTGAATACAGAAGAGAAAGGCATCAGAGGAAAGTCCAAGCAACCCCACAGATATTTTGACTAGTTCTTCTGCAGGTGGGTTATATCAATCTTTCTTTTGAAGTTTACGATTTTGATTTTCTTTTCTTTTTTCACTTGAATAAACTTTGATGGGATTCTCCATTTTCAATCAGATAAACCAAAGGAGCCTAAGAGACAAGCTACCAGCAAACATTTGTTCAACATAAAAGTCATCAAGAAGCAATCCAAACCAAGTTCTGCAAAACCAGAGGAGAAGAAAAGCGATGGTGTGGCTAAAAGCAGTTTAGTGTCTTTATTCCAAGACTATGGTAGTGATGAAGACGAGGATTAAATTGTTTTTGTTCTAAACAGTATTATTAGCACTTTCGCAGATCTATCTTCACTATTTTAGAATTGGAGAATTTTGTACTGTTCCTTGTACAGTGGCGACAAAGGTGGTCCTTATAGATTGTCTGTATACGAAGAGGTGTGTCGTCGTGTTGCACCCGAGAAAGTAATTGAGCTAAACAGAAGTGATCGAGATATATAAATTTTTAACAAATATCAATTATGCAAGATAAAATATATATATATCAATTATGTAAGATAAATAAAATTGAAATTATCTTCCCTTACACTATTCTATGTAGGTTGATTTTACAACCTCTCCTCACGGACTGAATGAAAATATTGGGCCGATATATATGTAAATGGGCCTAGGACCAAAACTAGAAAACAGTATCGCACATCCCACTAGTGTCACATCCAACATTAACAACCTTATCCATAACCATCCCTGACACAGGCGCCATACACGTGGCGTCCATTTAGGCTTAATTTATTCGGTGACTGTTACTTGATGACTTGTCAGTTTCTTACGAGTTTCTACGTCACCATTCACGGCTTATACATCGGAATTTTCATTTTTATCCTTTCTCTACGACCATGTTCTGAACCTATCTTAAGCAAATGCAAGACATCGGTGAAAGGGTACATTCGTCAATTGAAGCAAACATGAGTCGATAAAATTGACAGAGTCACAGAGATTCTTTTTATTTTATTTTTCCTCTGTTATTGTTGATCTGTCTGTTCGGGATTCTTCTTTTTAGTTCTCTGTTGATCCATCCAATTGAATCTTACGAATTTGTAGGTAAGATCTCACTACTTCTGTTTTTTCTTTTCAGTTACAAAGGATAGATTCAACGAATATTATGCGATTGCGTGGTCTGATCAATTCAGCTACTAGATGATATAAATAAATTATAGTTTTCACTTCTTTTGATCAAGATCACCGATCCTTTTTTTTTTCTTACCCTGACCGTTAAGTTATTGTATTTTTTTTTGTGTGTTGATCCGTGATTTGTCTAGCAAATAAAGTAGTTACTACTATTTTTGGGAATTCGTTTGTGATTTTGAAGATCGAGTTAGGGTTCACTCTTCAGAGATGTTGGTAGTGTTGTTGGATACTAAAAGTTTTCATTTTGAGTCCTCGTTGAATTTTTCTGGGTTCTGCATGAACAGAGTGGAGATGAGGTCGCTTCATACACCGGTTGTTTGCCCTAGTGCTGGTCCCAGACAATTGGGTGTCTCTGCTTCTGCTTCACTTGTCAACTGCTCTGTTTCCAAACCTAGGTTGCTCAGAAACCAATTCTTGGGTGGTAATCAGACCAGAAATGTTAAGTCCCAGGTTGCTACAGTAAGTATTCGGAGGTGTAAGAGTATAAAATGTCTTTTCAGCTCGCATTCTGATGGTACCGGAAGCACAGCTGAGAATTTCAACGAGAACGATGATGATTATGTCAACTCTAGTGTTCTGGAAGCTGGTAATCCCGGTGTTAATAATTAGTATATTTCAAACCATGAGTTCACTCTCATCCTCTTCTTGTGTGTTAATGTATTGTTTTGTATGTAAAGTTGAGGTAAAGAGTGGACCAGATGGTTTCATGGTGAAGATGAGGGATGGTAGGCAACTTAGATGTGTCCATAACAATCCTCAGGGAGGGAATCTTCCAAATTATGCTCCACACTCTGCTATTGTGCTCAAAATGGAAGATGGAACTGGTCTTCTTCTTCCTATTATCGTCTGTATGTGATATCAAGACCCAGTTTTTTCGTTTGCAAAAGCTTATTTTGTCCCGGTGTTTTGAATCTCTTTCCTCTGTTTTATGTTTTTTACATTGCAGTGGAGATGCCTAGTGTTTTACTCATGGCAGCATTGACAAATGTTCAAATAGTAGGCTTCTATTATTCTTGTATTATGGTTTTGTTAGAATCAGTCAAGAGTAGTTATGAAGAGATGGTTTATGGATTTTCTTGGTTACTGGTTGTGTAGGCAAGACCCACTATGTACCAAGTGGTGAAGGAGATGGTCGAAAAAATGGGTTACGAGGTAAGTGTTGCGGTCCTTCTCTCCTCTCTTTTTCTATTATTTTCATTGTAGAGATACAAATTCTTATATGAGGATGTTCCAACTATTTTTCTGCAGGTTAGGCTTGTTAGAGTTACCACAAGAGTTCACGAGGCATATTTTGCAGAGTTATACCTTTCAAAGGTTTGCAATTTTGGCCTAGAAATGCATCCTTCTAAATGTTTTCTTTTGAAATTCAAAATCCGTAATGTATTTACTAATGATGGGATTGCAGGTTGGTGGTAATAAGTCGGAGTGTGTTAGCTTCGATCTCCGTCCTTCAGATGCAATTAACATAGCTGTTAGATGCAAGGTATAGTTATATTACCATAACCATGTTTTCAAACTTTCTTTTGAAGAGAAACAATCACACAAGAGTTATCTTCATGAGATCATATTAACTGTTGAAAAATGGTGTCAATACTCACTCTTTTAGGTACCTATCCAAGTTAACAAGTATCTAGCTTATAGTGATGGAATGAGAGTCATTGATTCGGGAAAGCTATCAAAGCAAACACCTGCTTCAGATGGTTTATTATTCACTGAACTAGACAGGTAATCCTTTGAAATGTGAAATTAATCATTTAAGATCCTTTCTTTTGCTGGTAAGTTTACAAACTTAGTAACATTGTTTTCATTTGGGTTAGGCCAAATGGTCAGCCTTGTTTTGATACAAAAGAGTTTGACTTATTGAGGAACATGATGCAAGCTGTTGATGAAGAACGGTATGATGAAGCCGGTAAGCTTTGCTATCACCCTTCCCATATACATTAACCGTGAAGCTTATATTCCCCGTTGTAATGCAGTGTGATAAAAGTTTGCGCTCTGTTTAGTGAAAATGTCCATGTTGTTGTTCATAGAGAAAATAATGGTGTGTGAAAGATTCTGGAGTTTCTTATGTTTTTTTTTTGTTCAAGAAATCAAAGATCGATCAATGTCTTGTTTGGTTTTGCCATTGATTTTGCAGCTGAGTGGAGAGACAAGCTTGGCCAGTTTCAGGCAAAACGCAAATTAAGGAAGTACACATGACAGGTATTGTAATACAAGCTCTCATCCCATTGGCTTTAAAATACGCAAACAGAAATAGTAATTAATTTTTGTGTGTGTTTTCTTCAGGCAGGTCGGAAGACCAAGCAAGGTAATTGATATTAGTATATGATTAAAGTAAATAATAAAGAAGCCATTGCTACCAGAAGTTTGAGATCAAGTGGGGTGGAAGAAAGGCTTCCACAAAAACAAAAAAATATCTCTGGTATGATGGAGACTGGAAAGAGATTGTAAAATACTTTTCTCTATGACTCTATCTACACTTGTGCACGTACTGGTTGTTTAGTTTATAATTCTCAAGAATACGGACAAAAATGTATGTAGCGTGATCGTGATGTGTACATATTTTATTACATTATTGATCTTCTCTAAAATATCCTACTCTACTTTTAATTAAAAAGGAAAAAAATCATAATTATTAAAGGTTCTTTCTGTGATTTGTCTTTACTACATTATCACATAAACCGATCATCGGAAGTAGGCCCGGATGAATAAATTATTGATTTTATAGTGTTGTATACTTTTGTATGCATAAGCTGATAAGCATATAACAAAACAAATATAGTCTAACTAAAAATTGATTCGAACTTAATAATATCTTTCATTTGACCCTGATTTATAATTTAACTAGGAATACTTAAACTCTCAATTTGAAGAAGAAGAAAATACTAAAAACAGAATAAACCGAATAAACCGAGTTCCCGCCAAGAGGAGGTTTCACATGATGATCGAGCAACTACTCGCCACGTGTCATGATAACGTAAATAATTTTTTAGGTAACCAAAAAAACGAAGAGGCAGACGAAAAAATAGAAAAAAAAAATTATAGGAATCTTCTTCTCAACATTAATGGCTACGATATTTTCCGGCGGCCGTGAAGATTACTACTTTTGCTAACATTTAATTTCACACATTTCGCATTAATAGTAATAAATTCCTCAGTTACTTCTTCATCTACCCCCCTCTCCCTTTCCTTCAATTCCGATTTCAGTTTTTTTTTGTTTCTCCAAATTCTAAAGTTTCGATTTTTTTTGGAGTTCACACAAGTTGGTATCGATTCTCCTCATGTCGGGTTCTCTCGATCGACTCACAAGACCTTGTAAGTCTTCCGATTTGGGTTTTGAGAGTGGAGATTTTCATCACTCGCAAATATTTGATGGTTTTGACTTATATATTTTTATTGGTTTGGCTGGGTTTTGAAGGTTTCTCAAACAATGGTGGTGATAAAAGAGAAAAGAAGTCAGATTTGGAAGTTTCAGAAGATGAGAAGAAAGCTAGAATTGGTGGTCTTTTCAGGAAGAAGTCATCTTCCAAAACCAAATTCAGAGATTCCTTGAAGAGGAAAGGGAGCAGCAGCCGCAGGGGGGGAAGCATTGACCGGACACTCTCTCTTACTTTCGAAGACATACATGATGCTGAAGAATTAAGATTTGTTTCTGAATTCCGACACTCACTCATCTCTGATCATTTGCTTCCTCCTAGCCTTGATGACTATCACATGATGTTGAGGTTCCCATTTTTTTTTAATCCATCTTGTGTTCTACTTAATCCATCTTTTATGTTGATGTTGAGATCATGGACGTGTTTCATTGTGTTATAAGTATATTTTGATATGGAGTAGAGAGAACATTGTTTGTTTGCAGGTTCCTGTTTGCTAGGAAATTTGATCTTGGAAAAGCAAAGTTAATGTGGACTAACATGATCCAATGGAGAAGGGATTTTGGCACTGACACTATCTTGGAGGTACTATTAAGTTGTCATTTTCGTGTGTTGTATTTGTGTCAATACCCGCAGATAGTTGCTGACTAAGTTCCTTCACTTCAGGAATTTGAGTTTCCGGAATTGGATGAAGTTCTCAAGTGCTACCCTCAGGGATATCATGGTGTTGATAAGGAAGGGAGACCTGTTTACATTGAAAGATTAGGAAAAGTAGACGCAAACAAACTCATGCAAGTTACTACATTGGAAAGGTACCTGAGATATCATGTTAAAGAGTTTGAGAAAACTATTACTGTCAAGTTCCCAGCTTGCTGCATTGCTGCTAAGAGACACATTGACTCCAGTACAACTATCCTAGATGTTCAAGGCCTGGTACATTTAAAACCAAATTCTGAGACCTTTTGTTATGTGTGGTTTCATTAGGCTTACTGAATCGTCTGAATATATTTGCAGGGTTTAAAAAATTTCACTAAAACTGCTCGAGATCTTATAATCCAGCTGCAAAAGATTGATAGTGATAACTACCCTGAGGTATTGTCAGGCTGCCATTGAATTTTACATAAGCATAACCTGTTTTGAGCATTGTTTTAATAACATGTGATATAACATATGTGCAGACTCTTCACCGTATGTTTATCATCAATGCCGGCTCTGGTTTCAAATTACTTTGGGGCACGGTGAAATCATTTCTTGATCCAAAGACTGTCTCCAAGATACATGTAACTTAACCGTGGTTTCTATGTATCCATTTTTACACTTTTTTACTGTAGAAAGAAAACTTAATTGTATCAATGTGATCTGAATAGGTCCTTGGCAACAAGTACCAGAACAAATTACTTGAGATGATTGATGCCAGGTAGACAGTTTGTCTTCAATGTTTCGTTTCCTTATCATATTCCCAGAATGTGATTTAACATCTGAGTATCTGACCATATTTTGGAACTTGTTCAGCCAGCTGCCAGATTTTCTCGGCGGTACTTGCACTTGTGCAGATCAGGGAGGTTGTATGAGATCTGATAAAGGACCGTGGAAAGACTCTGAGATACTAAAGGTGGAGTGCTTTGTGTCTTGATATTCCATATCTTATTGTTCGTTATGTTTTTGTTATGCTTACATTAAACCAAAATATAAAGGATGCATAATATGTTACTCTAATAATTTCTCAGTCTTCATGCAGATGGGTCGCAGTGGTGGGACGTTCTGTAGGCATGCTGGTGCGTTCCTAACCAGTGATTCCCAAATATCTTCATCTGATATGCCAACTGATTCTGGGGTAAGGTCTTTTGGTAGTTTCAACATAAGTTTTTCTATGTTTTTTTGGGTGTATTATCAGGCTGTAAGAATCCTCTCCTCTCTTGGCTCAGATGAAAGTTAGTGACCCATCAACAGCAGAGTCAGGGTCTGAATTGGAAGAGATGGTTTCACCGAAAACAAATTTGAACAATCATGTACCCAAGTTGACTCCTGTTACTGAAACTGTAAGCGTTCTCATGTACAAAAGTGACATCAAATACGTAGAAGTTCTTACTTCTTAATTTCTTATACAGGACCTGATATGCTATTATGCTTATTTTAATAGATCAAAGACAATGGTAACACAAGTCCTACTGTTTTATCTGAGTATGAGGAGTGTGTACCAATGGTGGACATAGTTGTGGATGTTGCTTGGCAGCCCAAAGAGATGTCAAACGCTTCTGAAGGTAAGACCGGTGAACATCAGACATTTACCCAATTACAAAGCAACGTGAAACAGCAAGTAATAATATAATGGAACGTGTTGCAGGTCCGCAATATACATCAAGTTTGGGCAAAATAGGATTGGTGAGTCATATCAGGAGTTGGCTAACTGTGTTCTTCATGAACTTTTTCACACTCGTGTCTCTGGCTCTGCCACAGCCTAAAGAAAACTCACAGTTGCATCCTTCAAGCGCTAGAGCTGAGCTGTGTGATGAAGATATTGCTAGGGAATCCCGTCCTCCTTCACCTTCTCGTTCAACGATCACTGAAAGAGTTATCATTTCCTCTGTTTTAAGCAGACTCGGTGATCTTGAGAAACAGCTAGAAACTCTTCACATGAAGAAATTCGAGATGCCTCACGAGAAAGAGGAGTTGCTGAATGCTGCTGTTTATCGCGTGGATGCACTAGAAGCAGAGCTCATCACCACGAAAAAGGTGTGAAGATCTATGATCTGATTCTAAACCTTGAATGATACTGATAACGAGTCATTATAAACCTTATTACAACTGAATCTCGGTGTTGTTGATGAACAGGCGTTGCATGAGGCTTTAATGAGGCAAGATGAACTTTTGAGTTACATAGACCGACAAGAGGAAGCTAAGTACCGGGTTAGTCTCATTCTGTAACTAGTTTTGCTGCCCTTCTAAGTCGGTATCTATGTATTAATGGTTAGGAATATAATGCAGAGAAAGAAGTTCTGCTGGTGAAGAACTCGAGTTTGCGAGGTAAATTAGTAAAAAAATTGGTTGTTCAAGGATCTGATCATAGACCATGGACCATTGAATTACACAAGTAGGTCTGAAAGCAAATATCTCTGTCGATACGTAATGTATATAATATAAGAAAAAACTTGTATTGTCAAACAAAAAAAAAAGCTTGCAGTGAGATTTCAACTGGATATCTTTTGTTTTTGTTGAATTGCTTTGATACTATCGGATTGTGTGAATGATTAATTGGTGTTTGTGACATTGGATTCTGTATTGGAGGTACAAAAGCAAAAAGAAAAAGAATGAGAAAAAATTATATAAGTTCTGAGTTGTGACAAGAGTTGTATAATGTATAGTTTAGATTTATGAAAGCAAATGTGGTATTATTGCATGTTAGTAGAAAGGGGACTCATCGACCATTGACATGTTTATATGACCAAACAAAGGACTCGTCACAAGACTCAAGGACGGTTTCTTCGCCTTTTTTTACTTGTCCTATGATACTATCTTCTCTAAAAATGAGGACTCATGTACTACGATGCCACAAAAATATCGTTTTCTTTTTACTATTTGAGTTGCAAACATTGAATTAGGCTCAACCAACTTTAGTGAAATGTGAATCGAATCTTGAAATTTGACAAAACAAAAACTATTGATTATATTTCATTATGACGAGTCTCTATCATTTTTTGTGTGTCTTGAGTGTGTGTGTGTGTGTGGTTTTAATCTCTCTATCAAACTTAAGTAGGTCTATACAAAGTTTCAAATCAAAGTTAATGAATATGAATAAGACTGTTTTGTCTTTGTCAACCACAATAAAATATTCATGATGATTAAGAGGTTTTTTGCACTACAAAGTTTAATATTCAACCAATTTCAAGAATATTTAAAATTATATGATTATATATAGCTTTTGGAAATGATTCACGTGGTGTAACCCCAGCCTTATGCCCCGTAAAATTGTTAGGTCCACTCTCTCTGCCTTGATTGATGATTAATTCTCGCTTACCATCGATTATTCGATTATGATTATCCAATTTGATTATATTCTGTCTAATCTACTTACTTCTCACATTATTTTGTGTATATTAATTGTTTTTTGCCTCAAATATAAATTAAATATATTATTTTTTGTTATTTAGACAATTAAATTAAGAATTTATTATGTTTTATAATAACTAATGTACAAACTTTTAATAAAAGTTATAAATTTTTCTTTTAAAATTATACTTTTATATGTTTACCATCATTTTAAAAACAGTAATATAATTTTATATTTTATTTGATATTTTTTCTTTTAATATAAACAAAATTATATATAGTACTATATTTTGTTTTATTATTAATTTAATAAAATAATTTAAAACTAGTCTCTTGTTAACTCTATTTAATTTCTGATTTTTTTTTGCTACGCACTAGGACCTAGCAATTTCTAAAACATTGGGTGTAACTACGAGAGCTAGCAAGGTTTTCAGCACAATGGTTGGGTTCACTCGCCGGATATGTATATCTGTAGTCTTCTGTGAGATATATATAGTATATGATAATTATCCTAATGGACAATGTAATCAATACAATAAAAATACAATGTATTGCTCCTCTTCTGACACATCAGCTTTTGTATTGAAGGAGAAACTGACACATTGATTAAAATGGTTAGCCTATCAAATTATAACAATTAAAACAGGTCAGCTTTTTTTTTCTTATGTGGACAAAGCATAGAATCGATAAGGTTTTGTCGAACACTGCGTTTAATCAATTATGTTCTTCCTCGCCGTGATACCAACCTTCGACCGACTCTCTCAACCAATCTGAGCAGATCCCAGGCTGATGTTAGCCCCATCGTTGGTCGATTGGTTGTGGTGGATTTCACAACAATGGAGTACGTAAACCCATAAGGTCTTCGATTAGATGGTCGCCGATTCAATGAGGTATGTTTCTCATCTCTCTATTCTTTGTTTTTAGGTTTTCTTGAGCTTTTCTCTGATGCTACTTTTTTTGATTGAGCCAAGTTTCTTTGAAGCTCGTTCAATTTCTTTAGTATTGAAATGTGTTTGCTTAGCTCTCTCTTTTGGGGTCAAAATTACTCAAATACTTTTACTGATTTCGAACCTTAGGATTATTGGGTTTCAATGAGCTCACTTATATAGAACGTGGAATTTGAGGGATACTGGATTCCGTTTCAGCTCATTCATATAGATGCATTGAAGGCAGATGGCGTTATATTTCCCTATGCAGCTTTAAGATTTTTGCAGCTTTGTTTAACCCTTTGTAGTTCTCTTTTTTTTGTGTGCCTGCTTGGAATAGGTAGTAATGAAAGGCTTCAAAGACTGGGTTTTTGCTCTATCCAGCTCAATGGCATCATCTAGACCTCTTTTGGGCAGTGACCCTTTTTTCCGTGACCCACATGAACAAGAGGATAGCCAGTGTATGATCTCTTTCTTTGGCTCATTACAATGAGATCAACAATTTTGAGATCTGCTTTACCTCTTCTTGTGCTTTACTTTACTCCTTGTGGTTTACTTTACTTGATCTGGATTGTTTCAGTAGATTTCATTGCTATGTTCACTGCTTTTGTAAATTGAATTGGTCTTTACTTTCTGATACTTGATCCAATGGCTGAAACTATTTAGGTTGATTATTTGATCCTTCTCAAAACGATCTCTTCTTGCTGGTTTTTTAATGTTTTCTTTTGAATAATAGCTTTCACTTTTATTTTTAGCTCACGCACCTGCTGCACCAGAACCAGTTACACGCTCGGAATAATGGTTCAGTGGTGAATGCCAATCAGGTTCATTGTTAGAGAGTTTGCGGAGGCACATATGCCATGGGTCGACTGTATCCTCTGTTTATTCATTCTCATTTCCTAGATTTTTTTCTGATATGTTTGTGTAGCAATTCTTAGTACAATAGCTTGATCCAGAATATTAGATATGATGCGATTTGTTTAAACATTGTTATGGTATGTTACAATTGAGGTTCTCTAAGTGTTTATGATTAGGGTATATTCAAAAACTGGGTTTACAAGAAGAGAAAACTGGGTTCCAAGTAGCCTCACTGGTAATGCTTTGGGTCTTTATCTACTATGTTTTAAGATAAACCAAATACTGGGCTTATCTGTTGACATTAAAAGAGTAACTAACATTTTGAATGCTGGTCCATTGTCATTTTTCTTAATTGTTAATTGCATATGTGTGTTTAGCACTTGACTTGTGTTGGCCCTATTTTTCTGGCTATTTTCCCTCCAAAAAATCATGATTTCTTACTTATGCTTATTTTTTGTCCTTATACAGCATTACCGTGAGAACATGATGATGTGGGTATTTGGCTATGGCACTCTTGTGTGGAACTAATGATTTCACTACAATGAGAAAGTGTTAGGTTTCATCAAGGGATAGAAACGTATCTATGACTTTGGTAACTCTATAGTCTTTGGTTAAGGCTTTCACTACGAAGCCGCAAAACAAGTCACAAACCAATCCATAAGTGTTTAATTAACCAAACCGTAAGTGTTTAATCTGAGTTTAGTCTAGAGCATAGTGTTTAATGTCTGGTAGATATCTCCTTTAGTTTGATGGTATTGAGAAGCAGTAACATGCTTTGCCTTATTACACAGGTGGGGTTCAAGATGTTCTTAGGGGTCACTGCATCAGTGACAAGCTGGTACGCATATGAGACTTGCTGCAGTATAATCTTGGAGGACTTCCCAATACTTGCCAAGGTCTTTACTACTGCAATGTCTTAAGTGGAGTCATTAGAGGAGCTTTGGAAATGGTCAGTCTCCTTTTTATTCCCATTTTTTTGTTACATAAATTGCGTTTTTCAAACTTCTCATACAAACAGTCTCCCTAAAAACTTGAAATGAACTTCTCTTACTCCTCAATTACCAAGTGTAGAAGAACATTTTTGGGCTGAGTGCTTATGTTCTTTTATCCGTCTCCACAATGATCAGGTTTCGATGACATGGACGTGTGATGTTCTTCGAGGGGATGATGCTTATGAGTTGCAGGAGAAGCTACTAAAACAAGTCGCAGAGGAGTACAACGATGATGAACAGTTCGTTCAAAATTACAAATTTGTGCGAGGGAACAAACTGAATGTAACTACAATGGACTACAATAAAACCCAATACTAGCCAACTTTTTCTAAAGACCAAATAACCATTTAGCTTGTGATATGAGCGTTTAGTGGAGCAGCCGAGCAGCCGCTTGCTTCTATACCATTTACACGATATACTTGTGAGTTGGTATGTATCTTTTCAAATAATGTTGGCCGACCAAACAAGTTAAAAATAGAAACTTAGTGTGGTTTGAAAAATTTGTGTGTACACAATATGGTTTTAAAAATGTAAATATGTGTCTAAGCAAAAATAAGATTAAAACATAGTGCATATAGTTAATGAAACGATATATGTATGTATATTTAGATGAAGCATTCTTTGCATACGTCATTGAATTCTCTTTAACAAATACGTCCCAACTTCAATCTGACTTGAGAGCATACGGTAAACTCAATATTATCTCAAACTCAAAAATATTTATCATTTTCATTAATTCTTCTAATTCTACAGTTCAAGATATGGAAAACATTAGCAAACAAGAGAAATCAAAACATTTTCAGGCAATAATATAAATTTGCTGATGTATCTAAAAGATTCAAACAATTTTAATTTAATTATGATTGCAGAGATAAAACATATATAAAATAAAAAATCATCTAAAAATAACCCGCGGCATAGCGCGGGTATCAACCTAGTTGATAATAAAAACCCGTCATAATTGAACACGTCAGTTAACTATTTTATCTTGTTAGTTACATGTGGACTATTGCGATAGTTACATGATTGACATGTGGACTATTTTATCTTGTTAACATGCAATTATATTTGACATGTGGACTATTTTATCAGTTAAATAGTGTTTGCAAAATTGACATGTGGACAAAGCATGTACGTGTTTAAGCTGCTTCGTCTCTCTCTTCTTCAATATAAACTTTTCAATGTGATCTTTGGTATCAACTATCAAGTATCAACAATACCTAACCTATGTAGTCCAATAAGTATTATAAATGGAAATATGTATGATTTGTATACAATGGCGGTACAATCGATCATGAATAAATTAGAGCATTATATTGTGTTACGTGTGTGCCAAAC
>NC_025701.1:9069290-9079010 GCF_000633955.1 Camelina sativa | reverse complement strand
ACCCAACCTCCCATCTGCAGATCTGAGCCAGGAATGATAACCTGTCATACTGACGCTGCCTGGAACTCTGAGCAGCACACTGCAGGGTTGGGATGGATATTCACCTCCGCGGATGATAGCTTCACTGCCCAAGGGTCGACGCTCGCTCCACATACAAGATCTCCAGTGACCGCAGAAGCTTTGGCCATTCTACATGCAATCCAAGCCGCAAGGAATCTAGGTTTTTCAAACCTCCACATCGCTTCAGATGCTAAACAAGTAATCGAAGCCATAAACTCGGGGTCTCTGCCCAAGGAACTCCATGGGATGCATCACGACATCCTCTCTTTGTCCTCAAACTTTCAGAAATTGGTTTTCTCCTTTGTTCCACGAACCTGTAATAGAGAAGCTGATGCGATTGCTAAGCTTGCTCTAAACCGCCACATTGTAATCCCGGTTTAGCTTTAAATGAATCACCTCTTTGAANAGTTAAATAGTGTTTGCAAAATTGACATGTGGACAAAGCATGTACGTGTTTAAGCTGCTTCGTCTCTCTCTTCTTCAATATAAACTTTTCAATGTGATCTTTGGTATCAACTATCAAGTATCAACAATACCTAACCTATGTAGTCCAATAAGTATTATAAATGGAAATATGTATGATTTGTATACAATGGCGGTACAATCGATCATGAATAAATTAGAGCATTATATTGTGTTACGTGTGTGCCAAACTATCATACCAGAAACATGTTTTGCCTTTTCTTTGATAGATTATTTATTTCTACTCTGAACTCACCAAACAGGTAGACAAACACTAGCTGGACTTGAGTCCTTTCCTGACATGATTAAAGTTAAATTTATGTCATATTCAAATATTTATAATTAACTAACTATTTTAACATTAATCAATCCAGACATTATCATATGTACTAAGTAGTAAATGAATCATGCAATTGGAGGTTTTTTTTTTGTCAATCACAATTGGAGCGTTTCTTAGATATCATATTTAATAAAATCTGGATATATAGCTTTCTCGAATATTTTATGCGTGACTAAGTTTTTTTATATATAAAAAAAAACCCCACGAAATATATACTAGTAATTACCATCAAAATTCAGGTGACGTAAATTTACGACTTTACATTATAAATGATTAATTTACAGTTAGAATGTATTATCTAGAGTCCCATTCTAGAATCTAAATGAAGGAGCCATCAGTTGAGTTTTACATAACTTAGTAATATATATTGACAATAAGAAAGTAACTGTAGGTTAAACATTGTTTTGAGAGAATTTAACAGTTTTAGGGTATAAAAGATTCATAAGACGTGAAAATTAAATTTCTCAAAACCTACAAAATTCATCAAAATGAAAACTTATACATATAAATAATAATCCAATATATAAAGAGAAAAGAGGCTCATAGTCAGAATGTGAAGCAGAATGTTCACGTGATATTACTACTTCATTTGGCAATCTATTCGCGTCCGAAATTACTTGGCAGTAAAAGCCATGTGTGCTTCACGAATCACGACTCACGACAATTCCTTTTTTTTTTTTTTTTTTTTTTTACATTTTAAGTAAATAGTATTTTCTTTTTTCTTTTATTCAAAAAGTAATAATGGAAATGCAAAGCATTGCCTATACTAGCTTGCAAGAAGTAAAATAAATATAAATATTACTAGATTGAATATTCCTTTTGGTTTCGATACTTTATAATTTCGTTTTTATAGATATCATACATACCAAAATATCGTAGCCGAACTCTCTGTTGTAGAGGTGGAACAGAAAAAGAAAAAAACGTGACAAAATAATGTGTTCTCATTTTCGTCTAGTATATATAATTCGAATATAATTTGAATAACTTGGTCGAATCATATGCCGTGGTCCAAGCCAAAAGAAGTCTATATAATATCCGGATATTTATTCGGTCTCTAATTTCTTTAGATTGGTTGAGATAGAGATTTTATATGCCTTGATCTGGCACTAATCCAAAGCTCCCCAAAGAGACGCAATACCTCTGGTAAAGCGAGTCAGTCAAGAGCCCATCTCCACCATCAAACTCAGCTGCCCACCTGGGATCAGGGGAGAACCTCAGACGTGAAACTGGCTCTTCGTCCTCTCGGGATCCACCCCTTACCACCATCATTCCGGCTATTGTGAAGCCCACGCGGGATTTTCACAAAGGCCCACCACCTCTTCCTTAAAAATAGCAAGCTGGAATTGTTGTGGGCTGGGGAACCCCACAACAATCCGGCGCCTGAAGGAGATCAACCGACAGGTATCTCCAGATATTTTGTTCCTCATGGAGACAAAAAACCCAGATAGCACTGTTCTCACAACCACACAACCTCTAGGCTTCACCAAGTTGCAACTAGTCCCACCCCATAGCACAAGAGGAGGAGGCTTAGCTCTCTTATGGCATGAACATATTGATATTCAAGTGCTATCAGACACCCAAAACTTTATTGACACTCGAACTCAGGCTGAAGGGCGGACCTTCTTTGCAACTTTTATCTATGGAGAACCTGATAAAACAAAGAGAAAGTGTATATGGGATCAGCTCTCAATCATAGGACAATCAAGATCAGATGCCTGGTTTTTAACAGGAGATTTTAATGATATTGTGGACTCATCTGAAAAATCTGGAGGTGTTCCACGACCTGAAGGCTCGTTCATTGACCTCAGAACATTTATGTCTGAATGTGACCTCTTTGACTTGCGCCACTCAGGTAACTTTCTGTCCTGGAGGGGCAAAAGACACGATCACCTGGTCTTCTGTCGTTTGGACCGCGCAATGTCCAATAGTGAATGGGCAACAACCTATCCTTCCGGGAGAAGCGAGTACCTACGCTTTGAAGGCTCTGACCATAGACCACTCATCACCTACTTCAACCTTAAAAGGAAAAGAGGTCAAGGTCTCTTTCGTTATGACAGGAGATTAAGGAACAATGAGGAAGTCACCAATCTGGTGAAGGAAAATTGGGATCCTGCTACAAACGAAGAGGTTGATCAGAAGATTAGCAGAGTTAGACGAGCCATAGTTACTTGGTCAAGAGAGAAACAGCTCAACAGCCAACAACGAATAAACGATTGTAAAGAAAAGCTGGAACTAGCCATGACTGCTACAGACACGACTCAGGCGACTCTTACCAAGATTACAGAGGAATTAGCGAAGGCATATGGGGAGGAAGAAGAATTTTGGAAGCAAAGAAGCCGTCAACTCTGGCTCACCCTGGGAGATAGAAATTCAGGGTATTTCCATGCTGTTACTAAAGGAAGGAGAACTGTTAACAAATTCGCTATTTTAGAAGACGACATGGGACAAGCTCATTACGAAGAAAACCAAATTCTTGAAGTCATCTCAGAGTATTATAAAACCCTGTTTACCTCTGAAGGCAGCGACGACTGGTCTGTGATATCAGAAGCTCTACACCCTTGCATATCCGATGAGATCAATGCAATGCTGATCTCCCTACCCTCCAAGCTGGAAATCAAGCAGGCGTGTTTCTCCATTCACCCTGATAAAGCCCCTGGACCAGATGGTTTCTCCGCAAGCTTCTTTCAGTCAAACTGGTCCACAGTGGAACCCCAAATCACACAAGAGATCCAGAGCTTCTTCACCTCGGGAGTCCTACCAAGTAAGATAAATGAGACTCATGTCAGACTCATACCGAAGATATCGAGCCCCAAAACTATGAAGGACTATAGGCCAATTGCCCTTTGCTCAGTCTATTACAAAATCATTGCGAAGATCCTTACTAAGAGACTTCAACCAATTCTCCCAAACCTGATCTCTGAAAATCAGTCAGCTTTCGTTCCACAGAGAGCAATTGCGGACAACGTGCTAATTACACATGAAATGCTCCACTACCTGCACACGTCAAAAGCAAAAAAGAAAGTGTTCATGTCAGTCAAAACTGATATGACAAAAGCATATGACCGTGTAGAATGGGGCTTCATCAAGATGGTAATGGAAAGAATGGGATTCCACCCCCAATGGATAAATTGGATCATGCAATGTATCACTACCGTAACCTACTCTTACCTCCTGAATGGAGCAGCGCGGGGATCCGTAGCTCCTCAACGTGGCATCAGACAAGGGGACCATATCTCACCATTCATCTTCATTCTCTGCAGTGAAGTTCTCTCAAGACTCTGCCTTAAAGCCCAAGCTGAGGGAAAACTGACTGGAATCAAAGTGGGAAAGGGAAGCCCTAGAATCAATCACCTTCTATTTGCGGATGACACCATGTTCTTCTGTAAATCCAACAGTGAGGAATGTGCTACCCTCCTTGATATTCTCCACAAATATGAAGTCGCCTCGGGCCAAAAGATTAATCCGCAGAAATCCGCAATCACTTTCTCTGCAAAAACTGATGATGCAGTTAGAACAAGAGTGAAAGGCCAACTAGGTATCCAAAAAGAGGGAGGATTAGGAAAATACCTGGGACTTCCTGAACTCTTTGGAAGGAAAAAGAAAGACCTCTTCACTAGTATAGTGGACAAAATACGACAAAAAGCTCGCAGCTGGTCCTCACGTTTCCTCTCGTCAGCTGGGAAGCTAGTCATGCTGAAATCAGTCCTAGCTGCAATGCCAACTTACACCATGTCCTGCTTCAAGATCCCCAGCTCCCTCTGCAAAAGGATCCAGTCAGTACTAACACGTTTCTGGTGGGACAAGAGCGAAGAGCGAAAAAGTATATCATGGGTGTCCTGGAAGAAACTTACTCGATCAAAAGAAAAAGGTGGACTTGGTTTTAGAGATATACAATGCTTCAATGATGCCCTTTTGGCCAAAGTGAGCTGGAGAATTCTCACAAAACCCTCCTGTCTACTTGCACGAACCCTGCTAGGCAAATACTGCCTTAACACGCCTTTCCTTGAGTGCCAACCACCGAGCTCCACATCGCATGGCTGGAGAGGTATATGTATAGGCAGAGACCTTATCAAACAACACTTAGGCAAGGTGATAGGGACTGGCCACCAAACCTCCCTGTGGTATGATCCATGGATCTCCCTGGAGACTCCAAGTTCCCCTATGGGACCACCACCAGCAGAATCCCAAAACCTCTGCGTGGCAAACCTTATTCTCCCCTCAGGGGACTGGGATATCCCTCTGATTCGACACCTTCTCCCAGCCTATGAAAATGAGATCCTTCAGCTCCGACCAAGCAAACTAGGTGCCCCCGATGCTTATGTATGGCTCCCATCGAAGACTGGAGAGTACTCAGTCAAATCAGGTTACCACACAAGATTAGCTTCAGACTCGAACAATAACCAGCAATCCCCACTCAACGAAGACTTCAACTGGAAAAAGGAGATATGGGACCTCAAAACATCTCCTAAAACTAAGTTCCTACTATGGAAAGCTATGAGCGGTGCCTTACCCCTAGGATCCGAGCTGGCACATCGCACCATTAATCCCCTGGCTAGGTGTCCGTTTTGTGGTGAGGAGGAAACAACCGTACACCTCTTTATTAATTGCCCCTTCGCCAGGCAGATCTGGGAAGCTGCCCCTTTCAAGAACCCACCAGCCCCTAATCGCTTACATTCCTTCAGATCACTGGTGGAACTCACCAAAAAACTCACCTGCCTTCCCCCTTGTGGACTCAGCCAGGGTCCCCTCCTACCCTGGATTTTGTGGTCGATCTGGACCGCCAGAAATAAATTAATCTTCAATGATATCCACCACAAACCAATTGAAGTTATCTCTCAGGCCATCTCTGCTGCGCGAGAATGGAACCAAGCACAGGAGAACTTCCCAGCCCCGCAAACCACGAAGACCCAACCTCCCATCTGCAGATCTGAGCCAGGAATGATAACCTGTCATACTGACGCTGCCTGGAACTCTGAGCAGCACACTGCAGGGTTGGGATGGATATTCACCTCCGCAGATGATAGCTTCACTGCCCAAGGGTTGACGCTCGCTCCACATACAAGATCTCCAGTGACCGCAGAAGCTTTGGCCATTCTACATGCAATCCAAGCCGCAAGGAATCTAGGTTTTTCAAACCTCCACATCGCTTCAGATGCTAAACAAGTAATCGAAGCCATAAACTCGGGGTCTCCGCCCAAGGAACTCCATGGGATGCATCACGACATCCTCTCTTTGTCCTCAAACTTTCAGAAATTGGTTTTCTCCTTTGTTCCACGAACCTGTAATAGAGAAGCTGATGCGATTGCTAAGCTTGCTCTAAACCGCCACATTGTAATCCCGGTTTAGCTTTAAATGAATCACCTCTTTGAAAAAAAAAAAAAAAAAATATGCCTTGATCTCGTACTTTTCCGAAACTGTTCGAATTGAGAATTTATATTCTTTGATTTCTGGAAAAAGATCTCATATTAGAAAATAAGATAGGACTTAAATAAAATATACGGGATTAGGGTTAACCTACTTATTGTCAATTAGTTTTGAGTTGAAAACTTATAACATACCTGAATTTAATATAATATCAGTGTTTACATACACTGACCTATTAATTAATTCGATCTGGATAGAGATTCGATCACTCCACTAATTGATGGTCCAAAGGAAGGCTCAATTTCATCAAGATAACTAAAAAAAGCATTTTCTCGAGGGAGCTTGATGAATTATGTCAAGATTAATAGCTAGAAGAGTCATTATCTTGAGGGAGAGCATGGAAAAAATCTCAAATTAGAAAATGTGATGGAACTTAAGTACGTAATATATAAAATGTTATGGTCAATCCACTTATTATCAATTAATTTTGAGTTGAATATGATCTTGTGTGGATAGTCTGTCGGGAACTCGTATGTGCATATTGGCAAAATTAAATCCTTTAACTGGTTACAAATTTGTAATACATATTAGATGGGAACTCGTATAAAGAAGTAACATATGTGTTAAACACATTATAATGATTGAAACACAATTTATTTTAAACTTTTAATCATAATAAGTATTTTGATGATAGTAAATTGTAATATATATATATATGTATATATCTTATATTTAAAATATTTATATAAGAGATGGGACCATATTGTTGCTCAGATAATACAAACGTACAAGTGACCTAATATGATATTCTTGCCTACCTTAAAAATTCAGGAACACAAAACCAAAGCCGTCGCTAAATTTTCAAGGGCCACAATCAAATAAAAAAAATGGGCTAAATTTTTGTGAAAATGAGCTAGAGGTAGTTCGAACACGGGATAAGGAAGTCTTCCTTAAAACTCCTGACGCCACTAGACCAAAGAAACTTTTGAGAAAATAGGGCCGAAATTTGTATATAATATATATGACCGCAAGCTAATGCTTCATTGGCTTGGCCTATAGGCCGGCTATGCACAAAACCAATCAGAGTACCTAACAATATAAAAAGTTTTCCTAACATATCAGTATGCAGTCGTTTACGACAAATCCTTAGACATCAATTAGAATCGATCACGTAGTTATGATTAATTTGTGTTCAGTTTCAACAAAAAGAAACTTGTAGTTGTCTGTTTATGATTGGTTGAAATTAAGAAAAATTAGATTTCATTTTCTTTTCTTTGTTAATCATATTACTCCCTCCGTTCTAGTTTAACTGTCGTTTAAGGTTTTTGCACACAAATTAAAGAAACTATTAAATTCACTATAAGAAATATGTGTATTCATAGCACATGAGGATAGCACTAATTTGGAAACTGCTATTGTAGATATCAAACTTGGTTAGGGTACTTTATTACAGCATTAGATTAGTGCTTTACCGTAATTTTACTATGCGGGAAGCTAAATTGTGTTTTGGAGCCTAATATTGTGCTATAAGCGCCAATACTGAGCGCCATACTTAGTAAAAAAAGACAACTTTCTTAAAGAAAAAAAAAATATATTTTTGACTAAAAGAAAAAACATCTCGATTTCACATCTCTCTCTCTGCTACAATTTCGATTTCAATCGACGGTAACAATCTCTATCTTTGACGGCAATAATCTATGTTCTTTGCCGGCAATAATCTCTATCTTCGACGGCCTCCACATTTCCGGTGCTAATCTCCACCTTCGGCAGCTGAAATTTGCATCTCCATCGTTCAAATTAGGGTTCTTCAGATTCGAGTTCACATCAGATCTCTGCAAGAAGACGAAACTCGAAGGTACGAATTCACCAATCTATACCTTGATTAGGTTTTCCTTTACCCGAATTGTATCTAGTAATTTCGAGCTTTGACGGCTTCAATTGTCCTCTTTGATGTGCTTTGTGTTTTGTGTTTCGGGTGACACTGCTTAGCCCAAATGATTGAGTGAAGAAGACGATGTCATTAACGACTCAACATTGTTCAATTTAGGACTCAACATTGTTAAATTTAGGACTCAACTTATGAGTGTGAGATTGTTCTTTTGTTTGTTATTTTTAGAACTCAAAATTGTTAAATTTAGGACTCAACATTGTCAAATTTAGGACTCAATTTAGAACCTATTAATAGTCAGTATTTGATTGTTCTTTTGTTTGCTATTTTCACTTGAATAAGTCGATTAGGTTTTTCTTCAACTTCAGTAGTTCGTATTTTACTTACTAATTAATTTTGTTCTTCTGTGTTTCAAGCAAGGGGTAACAAAGAAGCCAGTTGTTTTAGTACTGAAAAGAAGCAAGACAATCATCTCCTTGAGGCATTTGGTTATAGAGGTAAGAAGCAATGTTCCCCAATGTTCATGTGTGTTTGACATAAGCTTTTATTGTTATGTCTATGTGTTTGACAAAAGCTGTTATTGTTATGTCTATGTGTTTGACAAAGAATAATATATGTGATTTTATCTTAAATGTTTTTCTCGATAACAAAGAAGGTAGCTAGTTTTTCTTGTGTCTTTGACTGTTGAATAAGCTGTGAGTGTTATGTATATGTTATTAAAATCTGTTAATGATTAAGTTGTTATTTGGTATTGTTATTTGAATAATCTGAGTTTGATGAACTTGTTTAACCCTTCACTAAGGTTTAAACATAAAATGTTGGACAAGGCATGGGTTTATCTTCGCAGGTATGGAGTATATATATATGTAGGTTGTGTTTTAAATGAGTGCTCATAGGATGAATAAGAGTTTATGTTTGTCTGCTTTCATACTACTACACTATAGAGCTGATCCTGCATATGAGAGAGGTGCTTGGAGCTTTGTTAATGCGGTGTTAGGAGATAGTGACTTGGTAATATGTCCATGTATAGACTGTCAAAATTTAGATCGTCATCAACCAAGCACTGTAGTGCATCATCTTGTGACAAAGGGAATGGATGAGACTTACAAGATGCGGAATGATTGGTTTCATCATGGAGAAGTGGACTCAGAGGCTTAAGATGGAAGAAAAACTTCCCAGTGGAATGATGAGATTTTCAGATTATTTCAAGCTGCTGAATATTTAGATGGAGAACTGTTTCAGAAGGATGACTTATATGAGATTCCTGAGGGTGAAGACAAGCAAGAAGATGAGTTCTTATCAAAGATAGCAGATGCGGAGACATCTTTGTATCCAAACTGTTCAAGTCATAGCAAGCTATAAGCTATTGTGACTCTTTATAGATTAAAGACTGAGAATGGTTGGTCAGACAAAAGTTTTGACAAGCTGCTTGAGACATTGTCAGAAATGTTACCCGTGGACAATGTTCTTCACACGTCATTCTATGAAGTGAAGAAATTTCTGAGATCATTAGGTATAGGTTATGAGAAGATACATGCATGTGTAAATGACTGCATTTTATTTAGAAAGAAGTACGAGATGGCTGAGAGTTGTCCAAAATGCAAGG
>NC_025701.1:9001765-9068529 GCF_000633955.1 Camelina sativa | reverse complement strand
ACTTATATGAGATTCCTGAGGGTGAAGACAAGCAAGAAGATGAGTTCTTATCAAAGATAGCAGATGCGGAGACACCTTTGTATCCAAACTGTTCAAGTCATAGCAAGCTATCAGCTATTGTGACTCTTTATAGATTAAAGACTGAGAATGGTTGGTCAGACAAAAGTTTTGACAAGCTGCTTGAGACATTGTCAGAAATGTTACCCGTGGACAATGTTCTTCACACGTCATTCTATGAAGTGAAGAAATTTCTGAGATCATTAGGTATAGGTTATGAGAAGATACATGCATGTGTAAATGACTGCATTTTATTTAGAAAAAAGTACGAGATGGCTGAGAGTTGTCCAAAATGCAAGGCTTCAAGATGGAAGATTAACATGCAAACTGGTGAAGTACAGAAGGGTGTCCCACAGAAAGTTTTGAGATACTTTCCAATTATCCCAAGGCTGAAGAGAATGTTTAAGTCTGAGGAAATCGCAACGAATTTAAGGTGGCATTTCACAAACAAGAGCAGCGACGGTAAAATCCGTCAACCCGTGGATTCTGTGGCTTGGGATCAAATAAACGATAGGTACCCTTCCTTTGCTAGTGAAGAAAGGAACATCCGGCTTGGACTTTCAACTGATGGATTCAATCCATTCAATATGAGCAATTCTAAGTATAGTTGTTGGCCAGTGCTATTGGTTAACTATAATATGCCTCCTTACTTATGTATGAAGAAAGAACACATATTTCTCACCTTGTTGATTCCTGGTCTGCACCAACCTGGAAACAATATTGATGTATACTTAGAACCTCTCATTGAGGATCTGAATCAGCTGTGGAGCACGGGAGAGGTAACTTATGACGTTTATAGCAAAACTACTTTCACGCTCAAGGCGATCCTTCTCAAGGTTGTTCTGCAGAAAAAGAGTTGCCCTGAAACCTCTCAACTGACAAGGCTGAAAGTGTGGGTCAAGTCACGAACAAAGAAAGATGGGAATCCAGTTAATAACCAGGCTGCTGAAAAGATAGTAAGTATAGGAGATTAATCTTAATTTCTATCACTTATCTGATTTCTGTTATGATTACATCGTAGAATTTTCTTTGATGTTGTTCAGAGAAAGGCTGAGGATGTTGAAACTGGCGGTACTTCCTCATCAACAACTACTTTTGGTAAGAACGATACACTCAGTCAAATATTAGGACCTGATAATCCAGGTCGGTTAAGGGCTATGGTCGAGGTATGTCTACGACAAAGCTAGCTTGTTACCAAGTAAAGTCTGCCTATATGAATCAAATGCAAGAAAATCAAGCTCAACTGCAACAAAAAGTTCAAGAGTTAGAGGCAATTGTTCAGAAAATGAATAATCAGGTAAGCCTTTATCACTAGGACCTACTATTATGCGCAACTTCTGATGTGACTACAGTCCAATATATTTACACTGTCATTTTATTATAGAGAGAAGATGAGCAAGGTGAAGCCTCAACTCCAAGAGTAAGTCATTAAGATCTCGTCTTCCTTCCCTTTATATACTTAATAAATTGGCTAAATGTGATTTTCATGTTGATAGAGTGTTAACAAATCAGTACCAGCTAAGTGTTTGTTGATTGATTGGACTGGAACTGAGGAAACTGTCGCTGAGGGCCGACTACTTTCAGCTGATCTTGAGGAGTATGTTAATGAAATTCCATTAGGACCTGACTCTGTGAAAGTGTTGGTTGAATCAGCCATCATCCCAAATGCATGTCTTTGGAGACCTACAACAGAAATAGGATCAATAGAGGAGGCTGTTGGTCATATAATTTCATGGAATGCAGATAGTTGTGTTGATGCAGACAAAGAAGTCAGTGAAGACGACTCTGTGCCAAAGGTACTTAATTTTTTCCTTCTTTTGACTTAATCTTGAACTTTTGATGGTAATAACATTGGTATTAGTTTATTGATAATGAATTGTTGCCTATAAGACTATGTCGTTAATGTTATTGTGTTTCACAGAGCCCATACTTAAGTTCGAAGAACAGATGCACACTGATGGGTTTGGGTAAAAATTATGACAAACCTGTTGCTGAAGGACGTTGTCAGTCAAGAGACCCTCAGGCTATGGTTAATGATATTCCTATTGGACCAAATGCAGTGAAAGTTTATGTGGATGTAGTACTATTACCTCTTGCATTTCCATGGAGACCTACACATGATGTGAAAAAGATGGAGCAAACGTTACATTCTTTCGTAGCTTGGCCTACCAATAGAGTGGAGAATGAAACAGAAATAGAAGTATCGGTTCAGAAATATTCACAAGGTCGGAAGTCTCCAGCAACAACAGGTCCTTCACCTTCTCTTGAGAAGTCTCCAGAAACTCCAAAGACTTCTGCAGCAGGTCCAATGGCTACTTCTGAAACATCTCAATCAACTCCAAAAGCTCCTGAAGAAAACTAAACAATCTACAATGGTAATTTCCTTGAACTCTAGCTATACATTTTTTTTTTTTTTTGGAACTGTTGTTGGGTATTGCTTGGTGAAACTCTAGAATGTTATGTGGTTTTCTCAACTCCGCAGCAGAATGTCATGAAGGATAATAAGAAATGCAAGCTCATGGATATAACTGATAGTAACCGAGTTGTTGCTGAAGGACGATGGGCATCAAATGATCCATGTGTTAATGTCCATTGTGTACCCTTGGGTCCAGATGCAGTTCGAGTTTGGGTAGATGTTGTGAAGATCAAAAGTGCAGCAGTGTGGAGGAAAAGTTCTGAAATTGAGACAATGGAAGATGCGCTTGGTACTTCTATTGCATGGCCAGAGGACAAAGTTGTTATGTGCTCCCAAGATTGAAGTCATGTAGAGCTACCCAAGTTGTTCATCTCCTTTTCATTAGACTTAAATTATCTTGAATGTTTCAGACATGGTTTTTAAGTTTAGTATGAGTTTGAACTTGGTTTGTGAAGATATTTAAGTATTTTGTATGAATGATTTATGCAATTTGCAATTCAATATAAATATTTATAATTAAATTACAATATTGTATTAATTAATATTTGAATATTGAAATGCACAGATAAACGTTATAATACAATCTTGTACTGCAGAAACAAAACGCTAATGTAAAGTATAAAATAGCAGTAATTTATTGTCATTACTAAGTTTATAATTGCATACAGGAATTACCATAATAAAGTATCAAATGGCAGATAATAGATGCTATTGTAAACCCTTTTATAGCAGCAACAATAGTGCTATCGTATATTGATTTATAATAGCACATCAATTAACGCTATGTTAGATGGGGGGTCTAAGATGGCAGCGGCAAAGATAGCGTTTATAGAAATGCTATCATAAACCTACCATAGCGTTTTAGTGGTGCTATCGATACGCATATTTCTTGTAGTGATTTTATGTTTTGCCCTTCATTAATATATTTTATAATTTTTTTCATTGGTTGAAACTTTAAAACAGTAGAGATTGGAATATTCATCAAACATCTGCATTGAAAATCTAAAACGACAACTAATATGACACAAAAATTAAATCCTAGAACGACAGTTAAACTAGAACGGAGGGAGTATTAGTTTGTTAGCCCATTTGAAAAGGGTGCCCCATACTAAGATGATGTTATTGGAGGAAACATTTTAATTGATTTCAGTTATCTGTGGATTTTAAAATTTAATAGTTTTCTAATGCATTTAAAGTGGATTTGTTGTCATTATAGTAGATTTGAAAGGCATTAATGGATTTGAAAGTCATTATTAATTGACTTTTATTATTTAACTTAAATAAAATAAATTTATCCATAATTGCGTTGTTAACCAAAAATGAAGACAAAAAACAAGGCAAAAATAAATTGAACTAATATTGCCAATATTTAATAACGTTGGTTTTGCAACAATAATGAGGGAGAAGCTGGGTGGATCTGCTAAAATCACTGATGGAAAGCCGTCACAGCTAGGACTCGCTGGAAGAGAGGAAGAGGAAGGCGATGGCGGAGAATGAGAGAAACCGGAGAGGGAGCGGTTTTGAGGAGGAGGGTCAGGTGGAGCCGGCAGAGAAGGAGGCTCTGATTGCGGTGTTGGAAGAGGCCTCAAGACGAAGAAAGTGACCGAATGCGTCAGGAGTGGAAGATAAGACCTTACAAATCGACGGAGGAAAAATAGTCATTTGAAGGGAGAAACCTCACCGGAATCGCAAAAATGTCGGGAGAGGAGGCCATTGGAGAGATCTTGACTATGAAGCAATAACCGATCATGAACGGAACCGCCGGTGAAGAAACGTATGTGGAAGGACATCTTCTTAATTCTTCCACTAATCTGCTGAATCAATTCTGAAGAGAGAGATAAAAATATTAAAATACGATTGATTGATTGTGTTTGTTCATCTTTTCTGAGTGAAGTCCATTAAAATTTAAAATGACACCAAATCAAATGGACATTAAACAACAGAATTTTTTATGTAGTTTAAAATCCATCAAATAAATACATAATCTAATAACAACAGATTTTAATAGACTTTTTTAAATATCTAATTGAATAATATTTGATTTCAAAATACATCAGATTTCTTTAAAATACAGTGTTGAATAACACCCCCTAAGAGGAAAGATACGGGTACGAACCCAAAAACAGGTAGTTTAAACTCAATTTTTTTGTTTACCGAAAAAAAAAAATCATGTTACTGAAAAATATCTGACTGTACTTAACTAAGTTCTAAGTAGTATTTTACTAGCGCTGATTAATGACTGTTAACTACCTAAATAGATGTTGACAGTCAATTAACACGAATCCTTCATCACTTAGAATCAGTCAAGAAGTTTTAGTTTATAATAATTGTTTGCTTGTGGTTAGTCGGAACTCTCAAATTTGTTTTGATTAATTTTTTCCTAATATAAGTTTATGTTACTAAAAAAGGTGAGAGCTTGAATTATATACTAACAAGCCTTGTATTAGTGTCAACCTCGCGTCAAAATTAAATGAGTCTAAAATCGATATATTTCGTAATCACATGATATATAATGTGCAAGTCTATAAATGTTGTACACCTAACGAAAAAGACAAGAACGTTTCCATATCCAAGAAAGCCAAATAGAACATTGTTAACACTATGCTTTGTGGAAACACGCATAAAATTTTCTAGGTATATATTCACATCATAAAATAAAAAAAGAAAGAAAAAAAGAAGGGCTGAGTTCACCTAGCTAATTCAGTTTTTCCTAGCTTATCAATAATTTTCATTGATTTTACCATCGACGGCGAGATGAGAAATAGTCTAATATGTATACCAAACACAAAGAATCAGTCTCTTCTTCTCTCGGAAGAACAAAGTCTTAATTTCTCTTAAGTGGACCCAAACAGAAGAGACCCATTTCCATGAGCCTTTATTTAGCCATTGGTGCTTGTTTTGCTACCCTTTTTGTGGATTAAACTTTTTTGCAGTTTTAGAATTTTTAATGATCAAATTTATTATAAACCCTAAACAACCATATTGAATGAATTATTTAAGCCTAGTGTGCTCACTTTGGAAAGAACAAAATTCAAGACTTCACACATGCAATATTTACTTCAAAACCAGCCCACATCATTGTCAGGTAAATTCAACTAATATTAAGAGCATGCAAAACTAGCAAGCCTCGACATGAAAGTAATCACCACTTTTACTTCTTCCTCGAGATTTGCTCAAGACAGTTTTCTCTCCAATTGCTTCAGATATTTCCAGCCATAATTACTCCCCTTCACGGTTTCTCATGGTCTGTGACAGTGGCGGACCTATCAAAGAAGAAGGAGGGTCAGCTGACCTGGTTAAACTTATTTATTACTTGTTTTACATGCATTATTAGAAAATTCCAGCAGCACAGTTGGTAAAATTTTGTAGTGATGACCCCCCCTCCCCCAGTTCGAACCACCAATATAACACCACTATTTTTTTTTCTTTAATAATTGACCTCCCTAAAAAAATTCCTCGGTCCGAGTTGCTTCGAATTTACAATATTTATCTTCGAATAGTATTAGAAATCTGCTTGTAATTCCAAACGATACTTAGATTTAGAATAGAAGGTGAATAAAATTATTAAAGAACAAAATTAAACCTCTTAACTTAGTTAAAAATATAGAGAAAAGTTCGTAAAAGAGACCGTCGTCGTATGTATGTGTGTGTAGAAAGAGAGATGTACTCAACGTACGTCCATAAAATATATGCATGTATGGTTTATACGAACAAAAAACAAAAAATTATACCAAAAAAAAAAGATATGCATGTGGCTGTCAAATCACTAATCTCTTACAACACCTCTTTCCTTATATATATCGACCCAACATCACTTACTATATTCATTAACCTTCTGCTTCATCAAAAATACAGAGACACAACAAAGAGAGAGAGATATGGAAGTAATGCGAGTTCTTCACATGAACAAAGGAAACGGTGAAAACAGTTATGCCAAGAACTCCACCGCTCAGGTTGAATTTTTTATATCAACAAGTTAAATAATATGCATTGTTTTCAAGTTTGAACAAAAGAAATGCATTGTTTTATATATATACGAGTGATTAGTGCTATATCTTGAACATAATTTGGTTCTCGAACATAATTAATAGTGACAAAGATGTAATGATTTTTTGATTACGCATGCAGCGCAACATGATGACTCTAGGCAGAAGGGTGATGGACGAGGCCTTGAGGAAGCTTATGATAAGCAATTCGGAAATTTCAAGCATTGGAATCGCCGACTTAGGCTGCTCCTCCGGTCCGAATAGTCTCTTGTCCATCTCCAACATTATCGACACAATCCAAAACTTGTGCCCTGACCTCGACCGTCCGGTCCCTGAGCTCAGAGTCTCTCTCAACGATCCCCTAACAATGACTTCAACTACATCTTTGCTTCTTTGCCGGAGTTTTACAACCGGCTTAATAATAAGAAGGAAGGTTTACTTGGTCGTGGAGGAGGAGAATCGTGTTTTGTGTCTGCCGTCCCTGGCTCCTTCTACGGACGTTTGTTTCCTCGCCGGAGCCTTCACTTTGTTCATTCGTCTTCTAGTTTACACTGGTTGTCTCAGGTGTGTACTGTTTCTATATACGGAACTTCACTTACTTATTTATTAGTATATAATACTTACGGATTGTCAAAAAAAGAAGTATATAGTAATACTTACGAATATAATAAAATAAAAAGTCAGTGTTTTTGAAAATGCCAACTAGCATTCTGAAAAATGAATTGTCAATTTTGATTTTCTATTATGAGTTATGGCTGGAATATCATAGTTATGAAAATTTTAATTCGTAAATAAAAAATACAAAAGTTTTATATAGTTAATTTCTTAACGTGAGTCATGAAAAGAATTATGAAGATCGCGATATTTTTCTCATAAAAAGTATTCATTGAGGAAACAATACCGAGAAAATATTACGCAAGTAATATACCTTTTATCAAAACAAATTTAGTGCGTGGGAATCTATCTCATTTGGAGAAACCAACACAAAAAAAAAAAAAAAAAAAAAAAAAAAAAAAAAAAAAAAAAAAAAAAAANCTAGTGGTTCTGTTGTTCATACATCTCAGTGTCACACACACAAGAAATTACGAATGTGGTCCACATAATTTATCATTTTGTCAAAATAGGGGTTTAGACATCACGGATCACACATGCACACACAAGAAATTACGAATGTGGTCCACATTTTTATCAAAATATCACTCATTATACGGCAAATAAAAATGCTAACAAGTTGATTTATCATCCATAATTTAAGGTTCCATGTGGTGAGCCGGAGAAGAAAGACGGGGTTGATACAACTGATTTAGGCAACGTGGGGAAACTCTACATATCAAAGACAAGTCCTAAGAGTGCACACAAAGCTTATGCTCTTCAATTCCAAGCTGATTTTTCGGTCTTTCTGAAATCACGATCCGAAGAGTTGGTCCTTGGGGGCAGAATGGTTTTATCATTTCTTGGTAGAAGATCGCAGGATCCTACAACCGAAGATAGTTGCTATCAATGGGAACTCCTAGCTCAAGCTCTTATGTCTATGGCCAAAGAGGTATGTTGGTGTAGATATGTTAACATATATTTAGAAGTTAGAACCAACATGGAAATAATCTCTTAGGTTATAAAATAGGCCGTATTACACTATAAGGATTTGACCGTGGCACATTACCTGACCAATTAAGTCCTAGTAATGTGGCCCATGTCTTCTTTTTCAAATTGGTTGATTTTTTTTCTAATTATTTAAGTTAGTCAAATAATTAGAAAAAGGCTACTAGACTAGAACTACCCTTTTTATATCTCTCTCAATAACGTATTATCGACGATTAGCTTTGATATCATATATGTAGTGCCGAATACTAGCAAAAAAATCGCAATGTCCTGTTAATGAACTTTCAAATTCTAATATAACATATATATATATATATATATATATATGAATATATGAATATAACCAATTAATTAATTAATTTTGAATAAAGCATTAACACTTATGGAAAAGGCTTATTTAATAGCTCTTGATGATAAAAGTAGTAAGGTAAGGAAGTAAGTGATAGCCTTGTCATAACTAAAAAATATTTGATAGATAATAATATCTTGGTAATTTAATCTAATTTCTTGAGTTTGCTTCAGAAACGTAGATTATTTGATGAATATATTATAACCCAACCATAACAATATCAGATCAATAGATGAATAAAGATTAATACTGAATAAGTCATAACTAAAGGTGCCTTATTTTCTTCGTCTAAGGGTATCATCGAAGAAGAGAAAATCGATGCTTTCAACGCTCCTTACTATGCAGCAAGCTCCGAAGAATTGATAATGGTGATAGAGAAAGAAAAGTCTTTTTCAATCGATCGGCTTGAGATAAGCCCGATTGATTGGGAAGGTGGGAGTATCAGTGAGGCGAGTTATGACACAGTAGTACGGTCCAAACCCGAATCCCTAGCTCGTGGACGAAGATTTGCTAATACCATAAGAGCTGTGGTCGAGCCGATGTTAGAGCCTACGTTTGGTGAAAATGTGATGGACGAGCTTTTCGAAAGGTATGCAAAGATCGTGGGAGAATACTTCTATGCGAGTTCACCTCGTTACACTCTTTTTATTGTTTCGCTTGTAAGAGTGGGTTGATCGTGTTAAAAACACATGCCTAAATACATGTCTTTGGACCTACATTGACATGATTTGTAAGTTTTCTAATCAAGTATCATTTGCTTGGAGAATGAAACATAAAAATAAAGTGTGATTTTACGGTAAACCTATAATTATAAAAGCAAAGAGAATCAGCGGGGCCTTGAACAGAGAGATATGGGAATGGGATGCATGTAGACGCATCCGTCACGAAATATGCAAATAGAGTAATAGACTTAACTTTTGGGTAATCACATAATTATTGGGGTTTTTTTCGTTTAAATTTTCCTTTTATAAAATGAACATTAAGGCGGAATGTGACGTGAGAATGTTAAAAGTGATCATCAGTTCATCACTTTAAGTTGCCACTTAGGAGTTGTGCCGCAACAAGTGGAAAACAAGTTAATCATGGCCACTCGTGAGAATGTAGTGCAATACCGCAACAACCTCTCTTCACCGTCCATGTGTCTCCCATATTATATGCTTTTTTCCATTTTTGTGTTCCTATTGTTCCTTTTGTTTCAACTTTCAGCGAAAAAAAAAAAAAAACTTTCAGCGCATGGCGTCACCTCCCATGACCTAGACAAATTTATACCCATCAAAGTTCCATGACCGAAATATTTTTCTATAGCCGTTGAAATGTTTTCCACATGCTCATGATTTATTTTTTAATTTGCCAAGGAAAGGATCGTGATTAGTTGCACGATACGTCAAATACTGTTGCGGAGTTATTTTGATGGGTATAATCGTTTTATTTTTATCAAATACGTCAAATACGTATCTTCCGTACGTGATGATTTGTTTTATTTTTATCATTCAGCTATAGTATAAATAACTACCGAAATTTAATGTACCGATACTTTTTCATATATCAAGAATTCTTTACACCAAAATCTACCTAAGTTATTCTCTTGATTTAGTGTATATATATAGCCAGCCTCTCGATTGGTTTACCTGTGAGAAAATACATATACATTTACACATACACTGATATACACATATTCAATAGATTTTTTAGTCTAACGGGACATCATGAGGAGCCAAAAAAGATCAACACCCCACTCACTTCACTTGTTACAAAATATCTCATTATATTTATAGATTAACAAGCTCAAACCAAAACTGCATACTTAAATTTAGAATTACGTTTCTTCCTATATTGGAACAAAATAAAATGGAACATCTTTGCCTCTGCGTTCTCCTCTGCGCTGCGATACTAACACTTGGAAAAATACTCAAAATTATTATCCAAGATCGAAAGGAATCAACGGGCGATGTTCCTCCGGGAAGCCATGGTTTTCCGGTGATCGGAGAAACACTTCAGTTCATGCTTTCCGTTAACAGCGGCAAAGGATTCTACGAATTCGTCCGTAGTCGCCGTATCAGGTAAACTGAAGAAGCTTCTGGCTCATCTAGAAGTTTCCGGTTCATATCATTGATACTTTCTATTTTTAGAAACTTAAAGAAAAAACATACTTTTGTATATTACAGGTACGGAAGTTGTTTTAGGACAAGTTTGTTCGGAGAGACACACGTGTTCCTGTCGACGACCGAGTCAGCTCGGGCTGTCCTGAACAACGACTCAGGGATGTTCACAAAACGGTACATAAAGTCCATAGGTGAGCTTGTAGGTGAACGGAGCCTTCTCTGTGCTCCTCAACACCATCACAAGATTCTCCGTAGCCGTTTGATCAACTTGTTCTCCAAAAGATCGACGGCTCTGATTGTTAGACACTTTGATGAACTCGTCGTGGACGCTCTTAGTGGATGGGAACACCGTGGTACGGTGATCTTGCTCACAGATTTGCTCCAGGTTTGTTTCACACGCTTGCGTAGTATTGGTTGGGCCTCTTTAAAACCTATTTTTTGTAAGTTCGGCCCATAATGTAAACGGAAAATAAATGATAATTAACTTTAGTCAAAATACATGAAATGGTTAGGCCTAAAAAAAAAAACTATGATAATTAACTTTAGTCAATCACCAATTTCATTCATTTTCTTACAAGGCATAACTTAATTGAGATTGTTCTAATTTGGTGGTGTTGCAGATAACATTCAAAGCAATGTGTAAGATGTTAATAAGTCTAGAAGACGAAGAAGAATTGGGTTCCATGCAAAAAGATGTGGGCTTTGTTTGTGAAGCGATGCTAGCTTTTCCTCTCAATTTACCTTGGACTAGATTCCACAAGGGCATCATGGTACGTCGTTTTAATTACACTCTTTGAAATATCCTACTATTATATATTAATTTGGTTTGATCCATATGATGCAGGCAAGAGGAAGAGTAATGGAGTTGTTAGAAGATATAATTAGAAAAAGGAGAAATGAAATAAATAATCAAAATAATCATCATGAAGATTTTTTGCAGCAGCTTCTTGCAGTAGATAACGACACTTCTTCATCGTCTCCCAAGTTGACTGATGCTGAGATCAAGGACAATATTCTGACCATGATCATTGCAGGTCCAGTTTAATACCCATCATTTTTACACTTAAGAGAGGAAAAATGAAAGAAGAAACAAAAAAGTATAATCAGATTAACTGAATCTTCTTAATTTAACATGAATCCGGTTTATACAAAAAAAAAAAAAAAAAAAAATTCAAAAANACACGACGGCTAGTGCTCTAACATGGATGGTTAAGTACCTCGGTGAAAATCAGAAGGTTTTGGATATTCTTATTGTAAGTTCTATAACTACAGTTTCTCTTGTAGGATATTTTAATAAATTTGTTTCACTTTAATTTCTGGTTTTATATATATATTTATAAATCAATAAAGACAAACTTAAAAGGTTTTGTTTTTAAAACATGTCATTGTCTTGGTCGGTCAACAGGAAGAACAATCTCAGATTGGAAGGAAGACATTAGATAAACCATTTCTTGAACTAGAAGATCTCAGTGAAATGCCATATGCCTCAAAGGTAATATATAAACGTTTTTTCAATATAATGGACTACTTATTTTGTTTAATTTATGTTTACATGTATATACAATTTCTGGATATAGTTAATGAAAGAATCTCTGAGAATGGCGTCTGTAGTGCCTTGGTTCCCAAGATTAGTACTTCAAGACTGTGAAATGGAAGGTTTTCTTTAATTATTTATCTTTAAAAAAAATAATTCCTTTATTCTTATTTTGTTTGATCGATCTGACTTAGATACATTTTGTTTTCTGATTTTAAAGGATATAAGATTAAAAAAGGGTGGAATATAAATATTGACGCAAGATCCATTCATCTTGATCCTGATGTATATAATAAACCTCACAAATTCAACCCTTTAAGGTTTGAGGTAAGTTAAGTATCAGCACAATTTAAAGTAAAAGTATTAAAATTTTACAGTTTCTTTGTTTAACTGTTTTGTGTGTACTTAAGAAACTTGATTTGAATGAAGGCTGAAGCAAAAGCAAACAGTTTCTTAGCATTTGGGATGGGTGGAAGAACATGCCTTGGACTTGTTATGGCCAAGGCTATGATGTTAGTATTTCTCCACCGTTTTGTAACCACTTACAGGTTCGTACCATTTTTTATATTTAGTATAGCAAAATTTGAATGATTATGTCATAGTATTTATTTAATGATTGTGAAAAAAAATTGAAGTTGGGAGGTGGTAGATGAAGATCCAAGCATCGAAAAGTGGACATTATTTGCAAGATTGAAGAGTGGATATCCAATTCGCGTGTCACGTAGATTATAAATTTATATGTTTCAAATTAGATTTTATACATCAATAAGTGTTTTTAGATACAATGTTTCATATCCAAATGTTATTTATTGTAATATTATAGTACAGAACGATTTTGCATAATGTCATATTGTCATTACTATAATCAGAAAGAGGGGAGAAGGTTCCTCTTTGTTTTGTGTTTTATGGACACATGATTAAAATTCCTCCATATATAATAATTCTAAGGTTGATCTCTAAATTTTCAGCTTAAAAAGTAAACAAATATCAAAGAAATCGATGATGGTTGTATGTTGACACAAAATATTATATGGAATCTTAAGAGTAATCTATGATAACTAAAAAAAATTGTTGGTACACTAGTTAAATCTCCTTGTACTAGGAAATAACCACTACTAGTCTACTGGAATTTTAGTGGTTATTTATTTGACATAAATGGGCTTATCTGAAAATTCAATACAATTTAAATTTCGGTATAATTCCCAATTGCTTTGATGCTAAGGAATGACTCAAAAGTGTGTATTTTTCTTTAATTAATGTGATAAATGTTTATACAATACTAAAATTTGGTTTAGAAAACGGTTATGCAAGTGGATAATGGTTCGCCAAAAAATGATTAATCCCCTTTATAATAAAACGAAAGTACACAACATTATTTTGGTAGACTTTATAATTTTAATAAATGGTTACAAATAGATTATACATAGATTATGAATTAATCCATATATTAATTGTAACAAATAAAATCTTAATTGTAACAGAAAATCTTAAACAAGTTATTCCAAATTGATAGTTTATGGATGTTCCAAACTTTATTTTCGGAAGATCACATATATGGTTCCAAATATCTAGAATCACAATATTACCAATTTATTTTTCACAGATTTTATTCATAAACCACATCAATAAAAAAGTTATTAAAGGGATAAAAATATATTCTCAATCATAAAAAAGAAATCAAATCTCGCTAATTTAACAAGATTAATCGTGATCTTCGGAATCGTATTCAGAAATTAAAAATTAAACCTTAATGCTAGATTAGGACCATGCTAGAGCACGGGTTGAAATCCCTTTTATTTATATTATAATTTATATGATTGATTTTAAAAGTTTTTAAGGTCCTAATCTAGCATTAATCGTGATCTTCTGAATCATATATTATAATATAAATAAAAGAAATTTCAAGCCGTGCTCTAGCACGGGTACTAATCTAGTTAGTTTATTATAATTGAATTCCAAAGCACGTCCAATTTATGTGTCATGGACAGAACAAAAGTTTGGTTAAAAAGATCAAACAGGTTGTGGATCCTAGGAACAAGTATGTTGTTCTAATGGTCAGATTGTTATTATGGATTTGTATGTCATTACTAAATCAATTTTCTTTTCTTTCCAATACTAAAACAATTTAACTAAAACTTTAGTATCCTCTTAAGATTCTCTTATCGTGGGCTCACCTAGAGCACTTTGTTGCCAAAAAAAAGAAGAAATCTTATACTAATAATTTTCTGCTTATTCATCATCGTAGCACATATTCAACAATCCACAGACATCAAAATTCGCATCCTCATTATATTTTCTTATAATAATTTCCTGTTTCATCATAATTATATTAACACTTTTTTTAAGCTGTAAATTTGAAAAAAAGATGATGAAGTTTTACTTCTTGTTGTTATATATTTTATCCAGGTTATTATTACACTTCTTTCTAAAACTACATTTATTAGAAAGATCATAAAATTGTTGGTGCCTTGTGCCATGCAATCTCTAATACAAGCCTGTATGTTTTTGGGTTGTCAATGACAAAATGTGTCGGGTTCAATTTTATTGTATTACTCATCTCATTGTGAGGACGTGGACTCATATAATGTATGCTAATGAAAAATATAATATAGAAACAGCAGAAGTTAAAATGTTGGTGACTTGTTGCCAATTATATTATAGAACAAACAAAGTAGTGGATAAGAACAGGTCCTAAATAACTTCATATACTTAGGACAAACTTTTTGGAGGAAAATACTAATAAATGGATTAGAAAGAAGGGTATTATTAATAGATACCACAATTCTGAAACTAAATGAAGTAAATACTATTGGCCCATCGGCTGGCTAAATGAGAGTAAGTATAAAGTATTAAAGTCATAAATACCTTTTAATTAAAACAACATGTGTATTAAAAAAACATGTAATAAGAGAGAGATTCAACGCTGGGGAATGAGTGAGGGGGAGAGAGGGAGAGAGGGAGACGCGAGAGGGGAGAGGGCTAAAGAGGTAGAGAGAGAGGCGGAGGGAGAGAGGGGAGAGAGAGGAAGGGAGAGAGGGGAGAGAGAGAGAGGGGGAGAGAGAGAGAGGTGGGGAGAGAGAGGAAGGGAGAGAGAGAGAGGGGAGGCGGAGGGAGAGAGAGAGGGGAGAGAGAGAGAGGTAGAGAGAGAGGAAGGGGGAGAGAGGAGAGAGGGGAGAAGACTAAAATAGTTACATAAAATGCAAAAAATGAATCTGAGCCGATACTGTGTACCAGTGTGGTATTTAGTTATATCTACTGCATATACTCTAGAAAGAACTTTCACTGGCAAGAAAGAAGATCAACTAAATCAAAGATTACTAGTTATATACTGTTTCATAAATCTTGATTCAAAATATCCCCTAGCTAGCCAGCGAGTACTCAATCTGATACAACAAATGAAATGATCTTAGCCCAATAGAAAATAAAACTCCAATTGTGTGGTTATAAACTCGTTAGAAGAAAGTTAAAATTACAGGAACATTCATTAGTTGACCTAAACCAAAAATAAACTCCTTTCTTTTTCTTTTAGCTTTAACTTTAGCCTAAAATATCCAAACCAAACCGTAAGATATATTTTTAACTCAAATGGATGTGTTAAGATATATTTGATACTTCCAAGTTGATATGTTTAGTTTAGTTTATACTTCGAAATTGGACAGTAACAAATTAAAAAGTTGCATCCTTTAATGAGACACAAAATAATGCCACAGTTTGACAAGATTAAAAGAGTCACCGGAGTTAAAATTAAAAGGCCTACGATAGTAAGATATATAAATTCATCCTCGCAAATTAGTTTTTAGCTAATGATCTAATCAAAATTCAGAAAATTTATACAAATTTGCGCCACCCCCTAATTCGAAATAGCTAAGTACCGACCATAACCAGAACCATTATTAGAGCCAGAGCCATCCCTATGACTACGACTAGGATGACCATGACGATGACGATGACGTCCACTTCCATCGTCACGCGACGATCCTTGCCACTGCACGATGCTGTTTTGAGGCTCAGGTACACCGTTGTTTTGCCACTTGCTTTTCCACTGAGGGACAACGCCGTTTTGCAACTGTGGGACAACGCCGTTCTGTTGCCACTGAGGAGCGACACCGTTCTGCTGCCACTGAGAAGCGACACCGTTCTGCTGCCACTGAGGGGCGACACCGTTCTGCTGCCACTGAGGAGAGACACCGTTCTGCTGCCACTGAGGAGCGACACCGTTCTGCAACTGCAAGTGATCAACGCCGTTTTGTAACTGTGGGAAATCGCCGTTTTGCAGCTGTGGGAAATCGCCGTTTTGCAACTGTGGGAAAACGCCGTTCTCCAAACGATTAGCAGCACCGTTCTGCTGCCACTGAGGGACGTCACCGTTCTGCAAGTAATCAACGTCGTTCTGCTGCAACTGAGGGACACCACCGTATTGCCAGTGATCACCGACGGCGTCGTTTTGCTGCCACTGAGGGACGGCACCGTTTTGCCATGGATCCCTTTCTTGGAGGAGCGACTTCTTCCTCTCCATGATAAAAGTCTCCACCGTCGTACGAAAGTCCTCTCTGCTCAAACCATCCATCCTCTTGGACCTCAACGACGCCGTTTTCGTCACTCTCTCCGTTTCCATCCTCCGATACTCCACCTTCTCCTCCGTCTTCTTCTTCTTCTTCTCCGTTCTCGTCCTGCGATAACTCTTCGAACTCACCTCAACCACCTCTCGATCATATCTACAAATACTCTCCTCAACCGGCTTATAAGACTCTTGAAACGCCGGTTGCACAGGAGGACTCTCTCTGTAACTGGAGTTGTTATAATATCCAACATCCTGACCATTCAGTATATTACAATAATCTTCTAACGTCGATACACGAGGGGGCGGGGGGACGGCGAGATATTGATCGTATATTATAGCCTTTTCCTTTTTCTTGGTGGTTTTGTTTTCGTGTTTGTAAACTAAAAACAAGAAGCCGACGCCTACGCCAGCGGCCACGAAGAGAAGGATTTTTAGATAACCAATAAACAACCTGAACCAAACCATAACCCCATGCAGTATAGTCACCGTCGCCGGTAGACACACGCAACCTACTCCGAAGGCGGCCAGTTTGACGACGAATAGAATATTCCATAACGGATTGTTAGGACCGGAGTTCCAAAGAGAGTTGTATATCTTACTCGCCGCCTCCATTGTGTTTTTTTTTTTTTTTTTGGGTGTATAGAGAGATGTTTTGTGAGGGTTATTATGGTGTGAATATATATATGTAAATGTATGGGTGAAATAAATCTAGGGAAGATTTTGCGAAAACATGAAACGGGAAAGTGAAGATATATGATAAATTTTCTCGGGGAGATTGATCGGATTAATATAAGGAAAGATAGGAGAATGAAAATATTCTGGTTGGAGAAAGAGACAAACTGATACTGTGAGACAGATACGATCACTAGAGAGACTAGCTAGTGTGGTCCTTTTATATAGAGGAACTTCATATATAATACGTAGATTTATATATCATTAGCATATTAATGGTCATTTTATAATATTTTGCTTGGCCGTCTCAATTTATTTATAATATTGTGGACACTCGACCAATAATGTTCCAATTAATTTGTTTCAGTTTCTTTAGTAAACTATTTTTAAAAAATAGTCTGGGCAAGTATTCTGTTGCCCGAATTAGTGGTTGTTTGCTGTTTATTTTATATTCAGTTGTCTATGTTTTTAGCCAATGAATAAACAATGGTTCGTTTTCACTTGTTGAAAACAGGGTTGGGCGCCCTATAATATCTGCGACTACGAATGTTGATTAGTATGTAGTATATGTCATATACTGTATAGGCTATAGAACGGTGAAATTTAATTATTATTATCTGAGTTCATATATAAGCCATGTTGGATATTTAAAATATACTTCTATTCTATCATATATAAATTATTTTCAATTTAGAAAAATATATATATGTTAGATTGCTGGATTTTACTCAAATCCATATTATTGGCATTGCTTGCGTTGGTAGATCTTTTGATTTTAGCAAAAATTCGAAATTTTCTTTACTTTTTTTTGTCAAAGAAGAAAATTTGAAATTTTCCATTTTATATGCACATACATATATAGATATATAATATCCTACATGTTCAATTTGTTAAGAAATATATAATATATAATATCTAAAAAGGATCTCTTATTGATATAGCAAGTTTCCAATGTAAAACGAACCCAATATTTAATGAAATCTCACTAAGTTTTTCCGGATTCGGGTGTAGATAGATATTTCTACAAACATAAATCGAGCTATATACTGCTATGTTTCGAATCTTTGCTGAAGTAAAATGTATATTTTACATCAAGTAATAATGAATCATATAATATTTAAGTTACTACAAAGCAACAACGCGATCTCAAACGATATATTTCTACAAGATGTGTAGTACATAAGTGACAAACAACAATAATATATGTAGATAGACCGGTTGGTGAGCATATGTATAAACAAACTATAAAGCCTTTGTAAGCTCCTTTTAAGCAGACACGTGACACTCACGCGCCAAGAAAAAACTTATCCACACATAATGATAATGAAATGATTCAGAAACACTGAAATGTAATATAGTTTCACGATCACGAGGGTCTCATGGAAATCGAAAATGTGATAACAATTTCAAAGGTCAAGGCTGAATCCATTTATTTCAGAAAACACAAAACAGAGTAGTTTTATAAGAAAATTACAGACAAGACTGGTTTATCTATGTGCATATCCAAACACTGGCCGATTCTGTGGTCGCTGTCAAACAATCTTTGTCATAATTATCATAACCTATTTTTGTATTCCGACAATATGAAGCAAATAATTAGATGTTGACAAAAGAAATAAAAGTAATTAGTTTGATACGTACGGTTTCATGCATGTTCGACATAATTTGTATTACTTAGCCAGATTCATGTCCTGTTTTGACCACCATGCACTTTCGTTCGTAACAGCTTTTATATGTGAGTGAAGAAGTAGTCTTGTAGACTTTCACAATTTGTAGTTTCTGGTTTGTGTCTTCATTTTTGTTTATAGTTATCGTGTTTACTTTTGACAAAAATACAATATATATATTTTTTTTTGCTCAACATCAATTTTTCATTCACCAAATCAAACTTACAACCAAATCAAAGGAATATTACATTTCCCCCTAAAGACTTGGACCAAAACAAATGCAATGGTTGATCAAGTACAACCCTGGAACAATAGCGGAACCAACGCTACCCAATCGCGAGCCATGCATTTTTTAACCATACTGAGATAGATAACACTCCACAACTCGGAGTGAAATCATCTCTTAGACCACCTAAAATCCTATGATACGAAAACAACAACTAACTCCGGGGATAACCAAAATCTATACTAATATCAAAGCAATTCTAAGCTATTAGAACCTTATGATTGGCGTGTAGGACTTGTCTAACTGACATCGACACCAATAGGCGCTGCATAGAAGGACTTGGTTTCTCCGGCTTTCATTGTTCCGATCCTAGGCCAAAAACGGACAATACATCCGACTGATCCGGCCGGCTAAGAGACGCGAAACAAAACCCGCAGGAACTGATGCTTCTCCGGACAACCACTCAATGACCAGAATGCTAATCGCCTAAAGATAAGAGTTTCAAACATAGATTAGCATAGCTTCATCTCTCGATGCAATTCCGGATTAGTCATCATAGCATCTGCATTGAAGTTTCACTTCTTAAGCGGACTCAAAACACATGATTGCCTGCTTTGAGGATAACCTCAAATCTCGGCCACCAACACCCACAGGATCCTCCTCAATAACTGGTAAAAAACTTGAAAGCTCGACTCTACCAAAATCCTCCGGTCAGTTAGGATCTCCGGCAAGAAGGTAGGAGAAGCAGGAGGGCGCGACACACGAGCCCAGATCCGACGCCCTGAGTCTTCGAAGAAGGCCGCCGGAGCAGCTTCAATTCACCAGTCTCCCGGAGATGAGGACAAGCCGAGATCTCTCCATATCGTCCGCCACCGCACCATAACAACGCAGCAGTGGAACGGTTCCTAGCCCTACCGGAGAGGAAGAGATCGAGATCTTTCACCCTACTACTACAAAGAAAGAAAAGAAGAAGAAACAAAGCCCTCTCACATCGCCGGCAAAATCGCAGACGGTGGAGAGGCGAACGGAGCGTAACGACGGCGGAACTTTAGATCTAGGGTTTTGAGAGGAAAAGAAAAAAAGTTTTATTGTTCTGTCTCAAACACTTTTACAAGATAAAAATTTTTTTTTTTGCATTAGCGTTCTTTTTGGTGCAGACATAAAATCTGAACTGAAATATATATATTTACAAACGTATTTTCTTTTTGTTTTGATAATAACAAGCCCGAACAAATTAGACGTCAAAAGTCTCTTATCAGTTATCACAATGTCTATAGTCAAATCTTGTATTGCCTATGGATAAGAGTTTGGATAAATAGTGGGCTTGGTAGTTTCCCATTGTTCACACTATACAAATCACAAAGACAGACAGTTCTAGAGAAACGATAATCGTTTCAAAGTCAAAGGTTAAACCAGTTTTAAATACAATTCTATATAAAGATCTCTCAGCTAGTGCCTAGTGAATATCCATAAAGCAAAAAGCCATGGCTTCTTCTCTCAAACTTATGCTCTTCCTTTGTCTCTCCATTTTCCTCATTGCTTCCACTGGTATGTATGATCATCAGTCTACTCTAAGCTTCTAAGTACTCTTATCTCTCTATAACATATATGGATCTCATAGATGGAGCATGATAATATATCTTGTGTTTGGAGAATTTTGCAGAGATGATGACAGTGGAAGGAAGAACTTGCGAGAGGCGAAGCAAGACATGGACAGGGTTTTGTGGCAACACTCGTGGTTGTGACAGTCAGTGTAGGAGTTGGGAAGGTGCTTCACACGGGGCTTGTCACGCTCAGTTCCCGGGTTTCGCATGTTTCTGTTACTTCAACTGCTGAAGAAAACATACTCTTTAAGAGCTGTCTGAGTCCTCTTCAAGTGTCACTTTGTTGTCTTGTAGATCCTATAGTCTCTATGGATAAACCATAAACCTTGAGCTTGGGTTTCACTAATAAAAATCTCCCTCTTGTGTTTGGGAGTTAACACTATATATATGTCTGGAGTGTCCTGACATAAATCTATAATAAGAGACTTTTCATATCTACTTGACTACTTCAGCAGAGCAACAACTTGATTGATATAGCGACATGCTGACAACAATATTTTAACAGTAATGATTGCTACAAAGTCATAAATGCAATATGATAGCAGAAGCTCTATTCTTGGATTTACAATAACTATCCATCAATGATTAAAGTAACGGACCAATGAGTTGTGTGACTAGCTTTGTTAGTGTATTTTTGTGTGTGCTTGTTTTACGGGTTGAGACGTAGCTCCTGGTTTTGCTGGGAATGACTGAGAGTCTGTGAATGAGATTTCTTTACCGTCACGAATATACACTTCTTTATTCTGAATTGACTCTCTAAGAGAATAACATCAACTTAGCTTAAAATCGAACCTTCTGAGCCACAGAGAAATTTACACCCTAACCCCGAACAGGGCAGTTGAAATTTATGCACACAAGAATATGGAAACAAACATGTGAATTGAATTTAAACTGAGACCTCAGTACAGATACAATGCTGTGAGATTCTTTGTGAACAACATAAAGCTAAGAACAGCCTAAATAAAGAACATAAAGCTTGAAATCCCCACAATCTGCTGGTGATCCATCAGTTGTGAATGTCAGGAACAGGTAAGTCCTTCAACTGCAACTGTTTGTTCATCCACTGCCAATTCTCTGGGGTTACTTCTCCTCCGAGAGCACGGATGACCGATCCGCCACTGCATGATCCCACTTTGCAACATTCTGCCAAAGACAACCCCTTTATTAGTCCGTACAGAAACCCGCTTGCGAATAGGTCACCCGCTCCTGTGGCATCAGTTGCTACTGTCTCTCCTATGGCTGATATTTGTACCACCTGATCAAGTAAAGAGATGAAAATACTTATTCGTTGTGAACTTTAGGATCCTTCAATTCAGTCAGAACCTAACAAGAAAAAGTGGGATCTCGATAGAGATAAATGGTAAACCCTTCAGTCCCAGCAACAACCTAACCAGAAAGAGGAGCTATTGAATCACAATTTTGAACTACAAATTTGTATGGCAACATTTTCCTCATAAGCGAACAAAAAGAGCCAAAGCTAATGAAACATAAAGCTACTTGATAAGTTACCGAGCTTATTCACACCAAAAAAAAAAAAAAGTTACCGAGCTTATTTAGAAAAACAAACCTCTTTATTATGTTTTGCAATGCACCCTTTAGACCCTAAAGTTACCACAGCCCATCTGCAATGTCTGCTTAAGAACTCAAGAGCAGCCTCCGGGCCTGATTCTTGCTCACCCCTGAAACTCACAATCCAGAGCTTAAGAGTATTTCATGGACTCAGTGAAAGGGTTAAAAAAAACCCTGAGCAGATAACTTTGCAGGGGATAAAGAAACATCAAATACCTAAGAAGCTCAGCTGCTTCGTCCTCGTTAGCAAAGCAAAGATCTATGTTACCAGACTCTAGAAGCTTTCGAAGCTCTGATCTAGAATTTCGGACCATCTAGTCACAAGAATTTATATCTTTTCAATTCAAATGAAAAGCCTCAAGTGCGTAAACATTTGTAAAGCCACAGATCATATTTCAAAAGAAGAATTGAAACCAAGAGGTTAATGATCGCTCCAGATATATATACCTCAAAACTAGCTAAATCCAAAGAAACAGAAAGACCTTCTTGCTTGGCAAATCGAATGGCTGCTTGAATTACTTCTAAATTAAGAACAGCATATCTTAGAACCAACCACTGTATAACAGAGAAAGACCATCAACAACGCTTAATGAACAAATCTCCATAACTTTACAATGCTTCATAATGGCAAAGAGTGATTAGAGGAGCTAAGCTTTAACCTTAGAGCCTGTGAAATCTTCCTTGCTTAATTCATCAGCCTGAAACAGAATCAGCTTTTACCATCCTTTCTCATTGACAAACCAATTCACAATATCAATAAATCCCTAAAAAGGAGAGAATACACAAACCTGAATCTTCACAGCACTCGAGAGACATGGTCGCATTGTTCGATTACCAGAGTCATCAACCAAGCAAACACACTAAAAAGAAACAACGCCCACTGATCAAAATGAAATCTTTTCCAAAAAAGTAAAAAGGAAGAAGAAGCACAATTAATTTCACAAGTTGTGGCTAAAAGACCTGAGCAGTGGAACCTTTCTTCTTCCTCAGCCTAGAGATACTGACACCACTGAAACCCATATTGCTCACAAACAATTGGCCTTGCTCATCGTCACCATAAGCCCCAATAATCCCAGTGGGTACACCGAAACCAACGCTCAAGCCTCTAACTGTATTGGTTACACTTCCACCAGCTATTTTCTTTAATGGAGCAATACTGATATGTGCGTTAAGCTCTTTTAGTATGTGGTCTAACTCATCCTTTTGCACCTTTAACAATTAAAAAGGATCCGCTTAAGTATAGAGTAACATTAATTCCAAATCCAGATTCCGATTCCAGAGTATATTCAAAAGGAAGATAAAATTTTCAAACTTTTGCCTAAACCCAAAAACGAGATCACTCGTAATTGGACAAAGGAAAAACAGAAGGAAGAGCTTACGGGAATGGAGCCACCACGATCACCGGGAATTTGATCGAGTAAAGACCAGTCAACGGGAGCGACGTTATCGATAAGAGCAGCGGGTTGGAGTCCAAGTACGAGTGGAACAACAGCTTGGGGGGTTTTGGGCAAGGCCTCAGCTACCATTCTTATGAGATGATATCTCTATCTCTTTCTCAGTGTTGTTGTGTTATCTCTCTGTTAGGCCTTGCCCGATTTTTTCTCCTCGGTCCCGTCTCAGTTTTTATATATATACGGCGGGTGGAGTGGAAACGAGACGAGGCCAGGAATAAGTAGGATTATCCGATATTTACGAAATTGCCCTTACATAAATCAAATAAAAAATCTGGCGTAAATTGTAACTGATAAGATAATAATTCTCAACGTTTTCTTCTTGTAATGATTTAATTTTTATTGACTCGTCTCATTGAGTGTGACAAATAGTGAGAAGTTAACTTTATTTTTTTCCACAAAAAAGTGAATTTTAAACAAGAAAAAGTTGAGGTCCAGTATCAATATTGGATTTCGATATGAATAATGATAGTGTACTACACATTGTATTTGGCGCCGCTTTGCTTTATAGAATCAAAAGTACTTTATCCTCTACTGAGTGATTATCATAGTACCATTATTCCAAGGAGCCTCATTGCTCTTTCAAATTCTAATAAATGCTAGACTTATTATACCTTTTGATTTGTGTTGTACACTAACAATCATGGAAACCATTACAAGTAAACCACATAGAGCTTTATCGGTTTTTTCTGTATTTCATAAGAAGGCAACGTGAGAGTGCTACCATGTCAAACGTCTCGTGGTTTAAAGGATTGAGAGAAAGAAAAAATGGTCCACTTATTGAGATCTACAAGGAACTAGGTAGAATCCAATTACACGTATATTATTGTAACGAATGGAAACAAAAGATTAATTTCAAGAAATGAAACGGCCTTTGACAAAAAGAACGAGACGAATCATAATAGAAGATTTGGTTTTATCAAAACCAAAAAGACGACCAAGCAAGCGTAATTCACGGTACCAATACCATCAACCCCACTAATAATTTGCAGTTATTATATGAATATATATATCATGTTTGGATCTTCTTCATTTTTGCCTAGCAACATAGGCGCACATGGATTTGCATTAGCACATGCATCAGACTTATTATTCACTCATGTTTCATAAGCTTGATTCTTAAGTTCAAACGACCAAAGTAATATAGCATCCAAAGTTTGATCTGACAATACCATTCCCTAAGATTCCATGACAAAATGTCGAACAAAGCTTCTCCAAGAGCTGCAAATTCATCTACCCTAATGTACTCTACCTGCCATTATTCAAACCAGAGACCGAAACATAATCCCCTTGAACATCTTATACTATAGGGTTTCGATCAGTAAACATACCTCAGAAAAATCAGTTCACATTAGATGGATGCTTTGTTTCTTTATCAGGCTGTATGTTGTTAGGAGTTTCTCTCGCACTACCGAGCATTGAGTCATACTCCTCGTCCTTTTGTGCATGCTTCTTGCGTAGAACCTTCTCAAACTCAATCGCATTTAATGGCTTTGCATTCTCTGCAGCGTGAGCCTGTGCGAGGTTTGAGTAGTTTGTTGCTGACTCGGCGATAAAAGCAATTTCCTCATCAGTGAGCTTCCTGAGGAACCTTGCAGGGTTTCCTCCCCATACCTGATTCATTATAGACTAATGCGTTAGAACATTTTATATCTAGCAGCAAATATTGCTGTTAAAGGAAATAAATCGGTCATGATGAGGTACAAACACCCTACGGCATTCAAACGCTGGTGTATGAATAGAAGAACATTTACACTTTCATCAAATTGACTTTTGTTAGAACATCTGAAATGTGGATAAGATATATTGTATCTAGATAGAGAAGAAGATTTTCAGACTAGAAACTGAATTTTAATTTAACACCTAATCTACAATACTCTCAACAGTAGAGATGATTACCATTCAAAGCAAAGACAATAATAATATCAATAGTATATAGCCTATGGTGTCTAAATAGCAATTGAAGTATGTCAGCACCAATGGTTATGGGACTTCAGGTAATCAGAAAATTTTCCACAAATCCATACCTCTCCAGAAGGAATTCTGGTGTTTTGTCGGACAAGCGCACCAGCAGCAACCATCCCATGCTTTTCAACTACGACCCCGTCAAGCAGTGTCGCCCCCATCCCAATAAAGGTCTCATTCTCAACAGTACATCCATGTAAAACAGCACTATGACCTGTTACAGACCTAATTTAACACTATAGCCCAGATGCCTCTTGGACATGCATCAATATTAGACAATTACAAAATAAACAGTAAGAGATTCCCACTAACCAATGGTTACATTGTCTCCAATGATGGTTGGATGCACCTTCCCACTTAAGTTTGATTTTGCCACATGCAAAAGTGAGTTGTCCTGAATATTAGTTCCTGATCCAACACTAACGCTGTTTGCATCCCCTGCGCAGAAAGGAAGAGAGCAGGTTTAGACTGTATGTTAGTCCAGTTTTTCCTGGTAAAAAGTAATAACAGGCTTAACCAAACAGTACCAATGTTTTATCACATACCATCATTCTGTACAAAAAGGAAAACCTTATTCTATTACCATTAAACCCAAGGATGTGCATCACAAAAACAACAAATAAAGATCCAAACTAGCCTACAGATACTTGCACTAATGATTCAACTCATACTCGATATGAGGGGATATCATATACTCATAAGACTAACAGCAAGAATCATCAAGATATAATGTAATTATACTTAAGGCTCCTTCGGTAATGCTAAGATCCACATTGAGCAGTCTTAGACTTATTCATCACTAAACCATAAAAGAAGAGTAAAGAACATATATTTGTTTGCTACTTTCTACCGTGGTAGTTGACCAAACTTCAGTCACCACACAAGAAAACCCAAATCAGTCATAAAAACCAAACACCGAAGCTTAGTAGCTCGCTCACCTCGTAGTACGCATCCATACCAAATGGACGATCCTCTTCCAATCTGAACGTCCCCAATAACTGAAGCGCTTGGTGCCACAAAAGCTCCCTTATCCACAATCGGAGCCTTATCAAATACGTTCATCAGAGTCCGATGCCTTGACACTATAGAGAAAAGCCACGATCACAATATGAACAAATTATCAGAACCAGCAAAGACACATTCCTATAAGAGTCCATCAATTAATTAAATCCCATCTGCTTCTCAAATTCCAGAATCGCTACATATCAATTCCAGATCTCTAACCTAATTAGACGAGCTGAGTAACTCAATCGAAAACTCCTCAATCATAAGAATTCGAAATCGGAGAGTAAAATAGAGCTACGGTGAAGCTTACGTTGTTCGCGGAAGTAATTTTTGCCTTGAAGGCGACAACCGAGGCGATCGAGAGCCTGACCGGTCTCACGGATCCAAAAACCAACCGAGTAAAATGCTCTGCCTAGGGTTCCCATTGATCTTCAGTCTCTTCGCTTTCACAGGTAAGCGAAGAACTCTACACTGAAGGAAGAAGACGAAGATGGTCGAGCCTCGAAGAGTCGAAGGTGAACAAGACTGAAAGCGAAATGCAAAATGGAGAGATTCTGGAACGACGACGAACGAAACAAATTATTAGTGATAAATTACAGTTACGGTGGTTTATTCTGGTTCAAGCGAACCAAAATTAGAAAACTGAACCAAAATTAATAATTTCATAAGTTTACGCACGTCCACATCAAAATAATTAACTACTGTGCACCTAATTTCCGTTTTCTTCTATTGTTATGATGCGTCGTCATCTACTCGAATTACTTTTTCTTTTTCAATAATAGTACTCTAATCAGTTATGAGATGTGTTGTGGTGATATATATATATAGGGTATTGTTGCTAAAATTGAACGGTCCATAACCTGCCGACCAAAAACATATATGGCCCTATCAGTATGCAGTCGTTTCGAATCGTCTCTTCCAACGCACAACACGTGAAAAAAAGAAAGATAAATATCATCGGGTAAAAATGGCCCACTGATAGGTGGAGGTGTCACCACCTGTGGTGTTATAAGAAATCTCTTTAAAAGCTTTCATTCACTGATTAGCTCAACTATTCTCATCCGTCGGTAAATCAAAGATGGCTCTCGAAATATGCGTGAAAGCTGCTGTTGGTGCTCCTGATCACTTCGGCGACTGTAACTTTCTTCTCTCTCTCTCTGTTTTGATTTGTTTTTGTAAATTCTGGTGTTTTTTGAACATCGATCGTTTGGTATCAAAGTGTTTGTTTGTCGTTTTAGGTCCGTTCAGCCACAGGGCTATTCTTACCCTCGAGGAGAAGAATCTTGCTTACAAAATGCATCTCATTAACCTCTCCGACAAACCCCAGTGGTCAGTTTCTCTCACGACATATACAACCCTAGATCGCTCTTACTTGTTTCACTTGTTCCGTTAGCTGTCGGAAATTTCATAGTATAAATCTCTAGGTGTTGGTAGTCTCGTTGGGTGTTTTGATTTGGTGAATATATGATGAGCTATGTTAACCGGAAATTCGATTGGGTTTGGTTAGTTAAATTACGAGCTTAAGTGTTAACCGGAACTTGGCTCATATGAATATGATGATGATGCAGGTTCTTGGACATTAGTCCTCAAGGGAAAGTACCAGTGCTAAAGATCGACGACAAGTGGGTCGCTGATTCCGATGTCATCGCTGATCTCCTCGACGAGAAGTACCCTGATCCACCTCTCAAGACACCTCCTGCATTTGCCTCTGTTGGTTCCAAAATTTTTGGTACTTTTGGGACTTTCTTGAAGAGCAAAGACTCTAATGACCAATCTGAACAGGCCTTGCTTCATGAGCTTGAAGCTTTGGAGAACCATCTCAAGAGTCACGAGGGTCCTTTCATCGCCGGTGAAAGAGTCTCCGCGGTTGATCTGAGCTTAGCACCAAAGCTTTACCATCTCGAAGTCGCTCTTGGCCATTTCAAAAGCTGGTCTGTCCCCTCAAGCTTGCCCCATGTCCATAACTACATGAAGGCTCTGTTCTCTCTTGACTCCTTTGAGAAAACTAAGCCTGAGGAAAAGTATGTGATCTCTGGATGGGAACCCAAGGTCAACCCTTGAAACTACGAGACTATTGGTGTGATAAGGTGGTTCAATGTCTCTCTTGTGTCAGTCAAATAATAATGCACTTGGACCTTTTATGTTATGTATTGTATTAATGAAATAAGTTTCGTTTGAGATAAGATCTGAGAACATATAAATTTAAAGGACGAGTTTTTTCTTAGACAAACTGGTTAAGAAACTCATCGACGCTTGTGTACTTGACCTCGGGGTACAGCTCGGAGGCCTCAACTCCAGAAGAAGGGTCTATAGTGAAGGAGGTGAGATCGCCCTTAACAAGTACGGTGTGGATCAAACCCACCTCGAAATCCATTGGAGGCTGAGTCTCTGCAAATGCAAGTGACTCATTTAATACTTTGGACAGACCACTAAGGCACTAATATATATGAATACTGTTTGTTAAGGTTTAACTGATCACCTTGGATGTTTTTAAGGAGTTCTTCCTCTGAAACATAAGTCTTCTCGAGAGTCTTACCGATCTTTCTCTCCCACAAACCAACCATATCGTTCTGCGATACAATGTTCTTGGGCGGGTGAATGTACAGAATCTTGTTAAGTGTTCTCGGGTCATCAACAGCTTTCATTGTATAAGCAACAATGTCTTCTTCAGTGTTGACAATGGCTATACAACACAAATAAAATAATCACATATTAGTACCACAATTGCAATTTGCAAAAATAATTGATGATGGTAACGCTTAAAGCGACATCACTATACCTTTGACATTGCCAGTGTCGTAGATTGAAACTTTATCTCTAGGAGGGGTTCTGAGTCGTAAGTGGCATTGACCTAAACAACTAACGAAAAAACCAGTAAAGCAACCTGTGACCACATACGTATAAGGTATCTTTGCGGCTTCTATGGCACGCCTTAACTGAGCTTTAGTGATGAATTCTGATAGTGTTGGCTCGATGGCCACCGTACGGTCTACGTCGTTGCCAAATTCTGACGGCAAGAATCTCTGGATGACAAAAGATTAGTTCCAAATCTATTAATTGAAATATCTTCATGAGCCTTAAAAGAAAAGGATGTGATATATACAAAAAAAAAAGGACCTTAACATTTCCAAGTTCTTTGATGGCTTCAATAATATTGATTTGATCTAGAATTTGAGGCCGACCAACAGCTGATATCACGACATCGACGAGTTTAATCGCCTTCACTAAGCTTTCTTTATCAGTTAGACTTCCCTGTCATCATTATTAGCATTCCAATCGGCAAAGACTCAGAAAGAAATGCAGAGCAATGATCTCTTTATGACATGATTTATGTAACGGCTTATATATATCATTTTGACACTGATGATTGCAAACTACGTTAGGACAAATTTCAAAAGGATATGTATCTAGAATTATTATTTTCCTAGAATCTATTTAAATATTTATCTAAATATTATGTTTTGGAATCAATGATAATATACATAATTCAGAGTCTGCAAAATATCTCAAAATATCCAAAATATCCAACTCTGCAAAATATCTCAATTCTCCCAAACTGTACCATCTTCCACTATCCAAGTTGTAATAAAAGTTGGAAAATTCGCTTATAGCCATAAATACAAAGTTTTGAATTCTCGAATTTGTCATGATTTAAATGATATTTCCATTGACATTTTTTTTAAAAAAGAATACTAATCCTAAATGATCTAGACACTCGCGGGAGAAGAGAGAAGTCACGTACGTAGAGTATGGTGACGCCAAGATCTCTGAAGCTCTCGACGAGTTTAGCCTTGACTGGATCGGAGAGAGACGCTTCTCTAACCATAGCGAAGGTGGCGTGGCCGGACTTTGCGCTTCCTTCGACGATGAACTTTCCGATGTTACCTGTCGCCCCAATCACCAGAATCTTGCTCGTCATGTCTTCTCTACTATTTTTCTTCGTGTTTTTTGGGTTTCAGAGAATAGAACAGAGAATAAACCGACTCATATTTGTCGTGTTTATATATATTTTTTGTTCGGTGGAGCCAACGACCGTGGGTGGGGTAAGTTCAAGTTATCCAAGTACCCTTGGCTAATTCACTTTGACTTTTGCAACGTCGAAGTGCGTCAGCTATTGCATTCGCTTTCTAGGAAAACAAAAATATGTATGGGATTTTAAGTTTGTTTTGTAAATTTTCAAATTTGATCCCAACTTCATCTCTTTTCAGTGACCATATTGAATGTTTATGTTTCAGGTAAAACCGTAAAAACATAGCACAAAATGAAAATTACATAGACTGACTATATCAAAATGCAATGACAAAATATCGAGTTATTGAATTTTAATTAGGATATTGAGAAATCATTCGTCAAATTTTCAATATTTGTTTACCTCTTTCCACTATATAAACGGACCAAGTAAACTAACACTAAAACAACTAAGGAAGCGAGATCTGTAAGGTAAAAAAATGTTTATTTCTTGTAAAACACAAATCCATATCTCAGATTACAGCCCCACTCAACAAACCAAAGAAAACATATACATAGCACATGTAAAATAAAACACATCTCTGATTAAAACCTTATACTATTTGTTACACTTTTCTATTCACATACAACATGACATTAAGTAAACCACTATTCATATATATGTGTATTTTGGCAAGTCACAAATTCACACATATATTGGACTAGCCGGGGGTGCTTAATTAGCGTCACTGTTATCCAGCGATTTTGGCGATGTGAGCCACCTGGAACTGCGGTACGTATTTGTTTGGTCGACCCTCTTCCTCCCTCGGCTCATTCAAGAACGCCAAGTTGCTTCTTCTCCACCTGACCAACACATCAATTTATCAATCTTTAAAAGATTGCGAGTTTGATTATAAACCGTATATACATATCAAAACTTCATATTAATTACCATCCACTTTTCTTGCTCTGGTTCTCAAAAAGATCTTCGGCTACTTTTTTCTCCTCTTGTGATTTTCTTTGTGCAACTTCCTGCGAACAATTTCAGAGCCTTTTTAGATCATTTTACTATAATTTCTTCGTAATAAAAAATTAAATCGAAATTCGATTATCCTAAAGTCTAAATACCAGTGATACATATAAATAAATATTGTCTCTTTTTTTTTTGTTTGGGAGTTAAGAAAAATGAAAAGTTTGGTAACTTAACCTGAGTTACCAACTTGGAAACGGCTTGAACATGTTCTCCTTCATTCTTCTTCTTTGCTTTCCAAAAAGTGTCGATCTCTTCTCTTGTTAGTGACTTGCACCTTCTCACTATGTTTATTTCGAAATAATAATTCATCATTTAGTTACTATTATATAATCAAAACATACGATATAATAATACATGCATGCTTATCAATCCTAAAATATATATACGTATGCTGATATTAATTACCTGAATTAGGATCCCTAACTGGAGAGTCCCATCCTGACATTAAAGAACCCATTTGCTCTTAAATCTTTTCCAATTGTCCTGTTAAATTTTCTGATCAGTAAACACTAAACACTAAGGTCTGTGGTATCATGTCTCAACATACTTCTAGATATATATAGTAGTGGCTCCATGCAAAAGTATGCAACTTATCTAGATAATTCATAGTTCTTATCCCAAAAGGAATTAAATTCGTTGTTTATTTATTATATTTACTTCGCTATTCGGTCCAAGTTCGTATAATTTAAAAGAAGAAAACATCACAATTTTTTTTTGGCTTTGGAAACCTCCGGTAATAGCCCACTGATTTTAGTAGTGGATTTGATTAAATTGATATATGGAGATAATATTATTTTAACATGGTTCCACGTTATTCCAACCTTATCTTGTCTCGTATGATTATTATTTATTGACGAATAGTAAGGTAAATTAAGTAACTAATCTTTAGATTTGGATCCCAATTTCTTTCGTTGAAGTGGAGGTTAATTAGTCCCTCTTAAAAATAAGCAATTATAGAAAGATACAAAAATAAAGCATAACAAAAGATGGTGCCGAAGTTTTGTACTTTTGTCTTTTGGGATCGAGATATTAATCTCTATTTACATCAACTAGTCGGACATAGCTGACACGTGGGCGATGCGTGGCAGGCACATCACAATTCACAGACATATTTACATTATCTCCTTAAATATCTTGAAGTTATATATCCACTTGATGTCCTAATGTGTTATCGCTGTTTACAAAGTTGACTTAAGACGTCAAAAAGAAATGAAGAAACAAATCTAGCTAATCAAAGCAATCAAATTCATTTAGTCATTACTCAAGTGTCCGCTTTGTTTGGTTTTGCGTAATTGGATGCGAGTTCAAAACCACTATGCTCGCCGACAAACCAAACCACTACAATTTTCGTCAGTAGACAAAATCGCCTAAACCGGCTACAATGTAAACCGGTGCAACATTGCCTAAACCACAGTCGGCTTCACAATTGTTACCTCAGATTTTATCAGGCATATAAAACTATGGAAACCCTGAAAGTTAGAGAAATAAAAAAAGAAAGTTGATTTCAGAAAGAAGCTCCTCTTGTTGGAGCACTTGTTGGAAATGGCAATAGGAAAACTCTCACAGCTAAAAAGCAAGCTAGTAAAGATTTCCAAAATTCTAAGGAACAAGATTATTACAGAACACAGCCACAGTTTAATAATCATTGGATGAAACACGAACTCACAACATTGAACTCAGAATGATGAATAAGTTTCCAAAAAGATCACTTCACTTTAAAAGAGACATTTTATCGTCTCATTCTACCATATCCAGACCCAAAAGCTCGAGGTGTTCCAAGCATATCCATCTTCAATGACTCGGAAGGCAAAAACTTTCGAGCTTCCATATGCTTATACATTCTTCTTGCATCTTTCTCAAACCCTCCTTTTTTCAACGCAGTTATAACCTTTTCAAACTCGTTAGGCCCCATCTGATCTTTCTTAGCTTCCAAAACCCCAAGAGCTTGAAGAGTCTTCTTCTCATTCCTGACTGTAGCGTACATATAGCACAAGCTCACCTGGAGCTCAAATGGTGGAGCTTCTCCTAGCTGAGAGATCTTTACCAGAAGCTGCTCAGCTTCCTCAATTAGCCCGAGATTAGCCATCCAATCGACAAGAACAGTGTATGTGATCACCCCAATTTCAATCCCATCTTTCTCAAGCTGCAACAAAAGTCTCAGTGCCTTATCCAATGAGTTCTCTCCCTTGTATGCTTGGACCACATTTGCAATGCACTTATCATCGGGTTTGTGCCCATGCCTTCTCATTTCATCAAACTTGTTTTTCGCTTTGTCTGCCTGTCCTGCTTTCCCATATGCTTCCACAAGTAAACTCCATGCTTCCAAAGGGAGTGAATCTAGATCTGCATGCATTGAAGAAGAAATCGTTGCAGCTCCATTGGCGTCTCCCATTTCTGCAAAAGCTCGAAGCAGAGCCATGTAAACTTCTTCTGAAGGTTTCATATCCTTTGCTACCATGTCTTTCATCAACCTATCACCTAGTTTAGGCTTGCCAGCGTTCACATAGCCCATGATCATGGATGTGTAAATCTTCTCGTCTGGCCGTAACCCATAGCTCTTCAAGTTTTCAAATGCCTCAGTTGCACGCTCAAGGTTTCCTGATTTGCTGTACATATGAACCAATGCAGTGGCGGTTAAAATGTCAGGAAAGATCCCATTTTGAGACATTTTCTTAAGAATTCTCTCAACATCTTCATTGTGGTTCTCTTTAGCATGGATGTGGATGAGTTTTGAGTAGTCCGAGATACTTGCCTTGAACGATTTCTCATCCAGGACAAGTTCTGCCACCTGATGAAACACCAAGACCAGCACCAATTGATTAAAACACAACATGATCACGCCTCCTTGATTGCTCATCTTCCAAAGGTATATGCTAGATATATGTATACAAGTATCACCATCTAGATATGTAACACAACCTAGACTACCAAATTTAACAACAAGAAGAATCCTATTAAAAGAACTAAAAGAAATCAAAGGACTTCAACTCAAGCCGTAAACAAAGTGATTACTTTGATATCAGTCAAAACCCAACACTAAAGGAGTAAGCCATTTCCCGAAACACTAATGCATCAAAATTTCAGGTCATTTCAAGAATACAAAACTAAAAAGTCTAACCTTCAAGTATGCGTTGGTGTTTCCTTCACGCAATTGATTAAGTAAAGCAATCCAATCCACACGGTTAGGCTCCAATAACTCAACCCATTCAGAAAGCAATCCTGAAGGATCATCTCCCTCCTGCAAAGACTCGAGCTTCTCCATAACCAATTTACACTTGCCAGTTACAGGTTTAGGCTCTTTCCAATCAGCCTCTTCCTCAGCTTCATGGATTTTATCAGCAACTTTACCCCATTTCGGATCAGATAACTCAAGCCCATAAATCTTGTACTTGAACTTCCCCTTACGTTTAGGAAGTGAGATACTCCGAGGCTCAACTTCATCAGATGCAAAAGACCCTTCTTCTTCTTCTTCTACCCCATCCACTGTTTCAGATTCCCTAATCGAATTATCCAAATCACGTTGCTGTTCCAAACTCTCATAAAACTCAGCGTCTTCCATCTTCTCTCTTGCCCATTTGAATCTAAGCTCTCTAAGCAAATCCCCACGAATACCAATCTCTCCAGCAAACCTACACATCTCCATAACTTCAGGAGACTGAACGTATTGCTTCATCTTCTCCTTCTTCCTCTCTTTCTCCATATCTTTCAACACTGTGTTACTAACTTCCCATATAGTAGCCCACAGATCATCGCTGAACTCAGATGACGGCGAAGGTGGAGCTGATCCAACTTTATTGAATCCACCTCTTTCGATCTCTTCCACAACTTTCTCAACGATGAGGAGAAGCATACCATCAACCATCTTCTTGTCACAATCTGGGTAAGCTTCAGAGACTTTCCCACGCATTATCCAAACGAATCGAGAGAGGAACTCGTTCGTCGTCCCATCTTCGTCTTCATCTACCTCCTGGTCGTTTGAGTCGTCGATGGCTGCACTTGACTCGCTGAGTCGTGACTCGCGAGTAAAGTGGAAATATCGATTGAAATCTGAAATGGGTCTAGGGATTTCGGCATTTTTGAGTGGGTTTTGATCTTCGTAGCTTCTCAGGTGACGATCAGAGTGAGAAATTGACGATGTAATGGCGGAGAAGTTTCTGCTTAAAGTTTGGGTTTTTGAAGATAATAGTGAAATGCGATGGATCGCTTGCCGAGAAGCAAGGAAAGATTTCATCTTTTTTCTCCGAGGGTTTAACCAGGGATGAAGGTAGATCGATAAATCTGGGCAAAACCCTAACAGTAGCTAAAAAATTGAGTGAAGAGATCACAGCAATGGTGGTGGTACTCGAATTAGGGTTGCCTTTGCCGTTTCTCTCTTCGTTAATTCGTATTTAGCAAAAAGAACCCTCAATTTTATGAATAGTACTCTAAATAAACCATACATCTAAATTCTCTGTTTTGACCCTATAGGCTTATTTCTAATCGGAGGAAATTCTTTATTTTGTGATTTAGTGAGAAATTTTTGATTTTTACATTTAACACAAATTATTATGATTTTTTTTTTTCAAATTATTATGATTACGTAAAGGTTAACTCGTCAGGATAAGTTTTTGACGTAAAAACTAGTCATCACAACCCTACCAAAAAAAAAAAAAAAACTAGTCATCACAAAATTTTATACATTAGTGACCGAAACTATATCTCATAGCTAACAAAAATTTATACCGAGTAGAAGTATGGTGTGGGATCATTCACAATGGATCATACAATACGAGTACAACACTCATCGTACGTGACGTGGAGGTGGAGCTTGCTTAGCTACCACCAAACTATATCTTTTTTTTGGTGATAGAGTAGCATGATCCCCTTTTAATTTAGACTGGAAAACATTATATGAGATATTGACATGTGATAAAACTTGTATAGCTGATATGTGGTAAACGTATGTTTGCTGTCCCATGGCCGCACGGTCTAAATAAAAGGTGCTATATTAAGCTATGAGACTACATTTTATAATTAATCTCCAAATTTTTATATATTTTTAAAAATCAATTGTAATAAATCTAACTTTTGTTAAATAAATATAAAGAAAGAAACATATAACTTGTTATAAACTTATATCACTTAACGAAAAAATCATTTTCATAAAACAGAAAAGGATATTAAAAGATACAAGTATGACTGTATGAGTAAAGAATCAATGCAGAGATAGGGATATTGGAATTTTATCCCAAAAGAAGACGATAATATCTCTTATGGTATTATTCTTTTTTCAGCAAATTTTAAGTGGCTCTTATCAAAATGGTTGTCGTCCAAATTTGCTTTCCACCATGTCCATCACACGAGATAAGTTGTTAGAATCAAAACAAAAGTTCCCAAGAGTATCGATCCATATATCTCCTTTCAAAGTATATATATATTATTAATAATTATTGTGTATACATAATCGATTTATAGCAAAATGAATTAAAAGTTATTCAATCTTCAAAAGACAATTACATCAAACGATTATGTTTGTCTTTTCACATCAAAAGATGATTATGTACAACCCATATGGTTGAATAACCATTTCTTACGTGAATAAACTATTATCATTCACCGTATCAGCACATTTGTTCGACTTACATACATTATAAGCTAAGGTGAATCTGATTCATTGGAGTATAAAATACGGGATCTTGTTTGTCCACTCTTTTTTTTTTCTCTGTATTCTAGTGTTTAACTTTTTCTTTTAAGAGTTTAGTGGTTCCTTATGTGATTGACTATGCTTATAAATTTTTTTTTTTTTTAAAGACGATTCCTTTATATGTCACACACTATAATTACTAAAAGGTCTGGATTTTCGTTCAGGATATTCCAATTATCATAACAAAGTAAAAAGATTTGAATCACAACGTATTTTTACGTAACATATTTATGTTATATACAACTGGCTAGCGTGTTAAATTTTAAATTATAATTTGAAAAAAAAAACAAAGAAAACGTGAATAATTTAATAAAACTAGTTTTTCAGTGTTTTACAACTATTATACAAATGTCGTGAAATTCAGTTGTTTCGGTAACTATTATTCAGTTTCTACTATACAATGTATATACCATTTAAACCAATTTTTTTTTGTTAAAAGGTTTATACCATTTAAACCAATTACAGAACAAATCATTGTAAAAGGGTTGCTAATAATAGTAATAAAGTTCATAGAACACATATGCACGTTAATTAATGGTTGACTTCTCGACACTATTCTCTCAAAAACCATATGGACCCAAAAAAATGTAGACCCATAAAAACATTATAATTCTTTATTTTGGTATATAACCTAAAAAAAAAAGGATAAATACTACAACTTGCGGAATCTCTCAACTCTCTTTTCCTCCATATAAGGAGCCTATTTTGGCATTCGTAACTTAGCAACGATCCCTTTTCTTTCTCTTCTACCGTTTATATTCTCATATATTTTTTTCCCGAAAGAAAATGGCCTCAAGTTCTATGAGCTCGAGTTCATCTTGGACGTCAAAGCAAAACAAGATGTTCGAGAGGGCTTTAGCCGTTTACGATAAAGACACTCCCGACCGTTGGCAAAACGTCGCTAAAGCTGTTGGAAGTAAATCTGCAGAGGAAGTCAAACGTCACTACGACATCCTCGTTGAAGATCTAATGAACATCGAACAAGACTTAGTACCTTTGCCTAAATACAAAACAACCGTCGATGCTGGAAGTAAATCAAGAAGAGGCATCAATGATTTTGATTTGAGGTAAAAAAAAAACTTTTTTGTCCTACCAAATCTTCTAGAACCTGTGGTCGTACTAGCAATGGCTAAGACCAAATTTTTTGATTTTTCATTAGTTTTTTTTGTGATTTAATAGAAAACATCCGTAGTGAAAATCGTTTCAATATCTGAGAAGAGTTGGACTAATATGAATTAGTTATTTTGGTAGTAGTATATACGTTAATATTAGTGATGAATGTTAGACTATACTATATAATAAAATTAATAATGTATATATGTATAATAATAAGAAACATGCAACCACACGCACCATCCCTTCTATTTCCGGCATTCTCATTAAAAGGAAAGTAGTCACATGAAATCTAATCCTGTTTGTGCATCATCACATGCTCATTGTCCTCAACTTTGAATCATATACGAATAAAATTAAATTAGATATATATGTATGAATAAGATGTTATATATAGTGTATATATCTAATTTAATTTTATTCGTATATGATTATAGATATAACCGTATATAGAGATATGCAAAAGTGATTCTAACTTTTCACTGGTCGGTGATGAACAAAAGTGTTATCTTAGATCAGCAACAGAAAAACTGGAAGTCGGAAAGACTTAGTTAATAACTTCATCTGTTTTTTTTTGGGACAGGTTAATGAAGAATATGAGAATCCAGTGAAAAAACTCTGTTACGTCGATGTGAAGATTGCAATGTAAAGATTTAACGGAATATGTTTCTTATTTGCTTACTGATGAGTGTATCGTTCCCTTTCCATTGTGCTTCTTATTTATATAATTTCACATCTTACATCTATCATGTAGCTATTGTGGTTTTCTCTATTTATATATAATTCGATTATTAAATCCTTGTTGCGAAATTTGCTTTTGTTCTATTGATGGTTTTAGTTAATAGTAATATAAACGTAGCTTACATGAATTGAAGAGGCAATATGTACAGTTCCACTTCCACCTAGTAATCTAGATGGTTCCCATTTACGTAATCTTAGTTTCTGAAACTGTGAAGAACTATATATGTGTTATTGCTATTTGAAGCATCTAAAGTGACCAACCATGGTTGAATTCGTAGTGGAAAAATTCGAACTCTAATTTTCCAGTCCTATATATAGTAAATCCTGTAATAATTATTGAACCGATATGAGTTAGTTACCATGTAGCGTATATCTTAATATAAACTTAATTATACATATATATATATATATACTACTAAAATATCACATGTAAATAAATAAAGTACATTTATAAATTTTATAAGAAACCGATATTACCACTATATACATGCATGATACATGGACCCATGTGGAAGCAAATGCTCAAGCTACGCTCCACAGCAAAAACTTTCCTATCTTGCAGCTTAGGTGATGGTAAAACCTGCTCCTTCTGGTATGATAACTGGACTCCTTTTGGGGACCTCATCACCTTCCTAGGAGCCGGCGAACATCAAAGAATTGGTCTCCCTTTAGACTCCACCGTGGCACAAGCTCATTCGGAGGATGGATGGAACATCAGGGGAGCTCGAACTCATAATACAGAGCTCCTCCTAACCCATCTCACTGAAATAACCATCTCTGAAAACGTCAAAGACGTTTATCTATGGGCTAAACCGAATGGGGACCCCCAAGATCGTTTTGGCTTCTCTGATACTTGGAACTTATGCAGAACAACAGCTCATCAGGTGCCTTGGCATAAGCAAGTTTGGTTCACAGGTTCTATCCCCAAGCATTCTTTCATCATGTGGCTTTGTTGCTTAGATCGAATGCCTACTCTATCTAGACTTTAAAACTGGGGACTGGTTGAAGATGACACCTGCCATCTTTGCGAAATCTACTTTGAAAATAGGGACCATCTTTTCCTGAGGTGTCCTTATAGTTTTGACTTGTGGAGATGGTGTCTCGCTAGGCTACAAATACCCTTCATGGGTTTCAATACGTGGGAGCGTTTTCTCTTATGGCTAAAGACCCCTTCTATTGAAGAGAAGATGAATCCCCTCAAGCTCATTGCAGCTCAAGCGGTGGTGTACTCAATTTGGCATGAAAGAAACGCTCGCATATTTACTGGTATTCGCACTCCGGTTGAAGGTCTTTTCACCCAGCTCGACCGTCGTATTCGGCTCACCTGCTCTGCAAGACATTCCAACCCGAAGCTTCAAGACATGCTTCTGCTGTGGTTTCGAACCTCCCTACTCTCGCCACCACCTCTGTAACTCTTCTCCTCTTTCTTTTATTTGTTCTAGTACCGGGTTTGTTCACCCCGGAATTATACCTGTCGCTGCAGGCACCTATTATTCTATGTAACTGATAACCTACTAAGATTATAATACCAGAAATTTTAAGAAAAAAAAAAAAAATGATACATGGACCCAATAAAATGAATATGGAAATAACCACAAAACTGATGATGCTTAATTTGGAACTCGCATGAAAACAAAAGCCATCTCACGTCAAACTATTTTCAGCGTAACCGGCACTAACGGTGGATCGTTACACTGGTAAATAGAACCATATTAAGTTACATTTTCAATATCCTTCGCATATAAATATAGAACTTTCAAATTAGACAAAAAAAAAACACGATAAACACGTAAAAGTAAATTTTCTTTACAGCTTAAACCATTTTATTACCCACTAGTTTTAATAAAACAAACAAAAAGAAGAAGAAAGAATAGTTTGTCGGAGATAGGATGGCGAGAATATCGATGGTTGTGGCTGTGGTGTTGTCGGTGATGCTACTTGTCTCGATAAACTCGGTGGAAATCTTGGCCGAGGAACAGCCGACGGTTGGGCAGAGAGTAGACTCCGCCGTGACGGGTGTCAACAACGCATTCAATGAACACGGCGGTCCACAGGCCGTTGACTCCGTATCCTCGACCATCAAATCTGTTTACGGATGGTTCGGTGATAAAGCCAAGTAAGTCTACGATTCTATTTGATTTTGTTCCATTATTGATGTCTAATAGTTTCCATAATCACTTCTTGATATATATATATATATATATATATATATATATTCTTTTTTCTTTAGGGAATGGGGAATCCACTCCTAAAAGGAGGAATAAGCAAAGTTTTATCTTAATTTGCGGTGCGCTTTATATACCAAAAAGAGTTGAAGATCGGACCATTGAAAAAAAGAAAAGAAAAAAGAATCGACTTGTGTAACTAGTTTTATTTATTTAATCTTCGATATGCATATATGTAACCCTATGTCTTCAATCAAAATGCATGAGCTCGATTATTATCCCTCTAATCAAACCGAACGTATAAATCATTTTCTCAAGCAATATATATGATCATGCATCAATGTTATTTCATAAAGATGGATCCATTAACATACGTTTACGTTGCTGGGCCTATATCTATATTCGATAAATAGACTCTCTATATATCATTGTTTTAAAATTCGGCCTATACAAAACGGTGATGGAGCATATCCAATATTTTTTAGAAATTTGAATTGTTATTTTAAAAATCTCCACCTAACCCCGATTACACCCCGTATAATTAATCCCCATTTGACCATAAATTATTTAATTATGTCTATCTAATTTGATTATAACCTATCTAATCCGATTACTTCTAACTTAATTTTTTGTACGCTGATTATTTTTAGAACTAAATATAAATAATTTTTTGTTACTTAAACATTTAAATTAAGAGTTTGTGATGTTTTACAATAACGAATGTACAAACTTTGTATGATATCATAAAATTTTATATTAAAATTATGTTCTTATGTGTTTACCATAATTTTAAAGACAATTCTATATTTTTTTATATTTTATTTGATGTTTTTTCTTTTAATATAAATAGAATTATACATATATTTATGTTATGAATGATTATTAGTTTTTAGATGGTTTTTGGCTTTTATATTTTAGATTTTGGATTTTGGCTTATGATTTTTTGGTTTTTAGAGTTTGTTATTCATTTTAAAATTAATAAATAAAAACTATAAAAGTAAAAAAGAAAAAACATATTCACGTTAAAAGAAATTTTTTTCACAAAAGCCATAATTTATGGTTTTTGGTTTCTCTTTGAAATTGCAAGAAACAACTCAAAAACTAGTTTTCCTAAATTTAAGGGAATCTATTTTATAAAAATCTTGAATGGTAAAAAATAGATTTTTAAAGAATCCAAAATCTAAAAACTACCTAAAAACTAAAAACATTCAAGACCTTAGTAATACATATTTTTATTTTATTATTAATTTAATAAAATAACTCTAAAATTAATTTCCGATTAATCTTTATATAATTTTCGATTTTTTTCGTTAGGTGTTAGGTACACTCCAACTGTTCGACTATCATTTCAGCGATTTCTAAAACAAGGATTTGAAAATTAGATGATTTGTGCGTTTAATGCTGTCTAACTCCCTTCCTAACACAATCATTTTTTTTTGTTTTTAACAAAGATCAACAACCTCCACAGTTGTCGTTCGCCCATCCGCCTTTCACCATAAGCAACTAAGCAAGTAATTGCGATGGGCCAATTGTTAAAAACAATCAGACAAAAAAACCCAGCCCATAATGTTTATACAAAAGAAAGAGGTCTAGAAAAAAAAAATGATTGTGTGTTGGTGGATGCACCGAAAAGCTCAGCCGGTAATTATATGCACCACTGAATCTCATGGCTCAGATGCAGCCACGTAAATATCCAATAAAAACATCACACTTGTCGAAATCTGAAGGTGGTAGAACCGACCTAGCAATCTTAAACTCTGCGCCCCTTCCGCTTCCCAGTTCTGAGGTTTGGCGGTCCCAAATCTCGGCTTCGCACGCACACCTTAAACTCCGCACGTGCCAAGTTTGCTGACTTGGTAAAACAAAGCGAGACGTGGCGTTCGTATATACATGGGCTTTACTTAAGCAACCAATTGTAGACGATGAGCTGGCGTTACACGTGTCACTCTCTCACCCTTCTGTGGGCTCCCTCTCTCTCTTTTCTCTTTTCTCTCTCTCACTCTACACAACTAGTCCTGTGGGAAGTTACAGTTCCTCCTCTCTCTCTCTTTTTTTTTTTTGTTCTTCTGGTTACGTTTTTTTTTTGAGTCTGCAAAAAAAATCTTTTCGGTTTGATTTTTTTGTTTGTGGAAATGGAGTTGGAGCCTATATCGAGCTGTTGCTCGTCGTCGTCTTCGTCTGGGGAAGAGACTGCGGCGGCGGATATGACGGAGATGGAAGCGGCGGAAGCATTGGCGGATTTGGCGCAGCTTGCGATAATGCGAGAGCAGGTTTTCGAACAAGCTTCGAGCTGGGGGAGTAAAGGGAAACGAGTTAGGAAGCGTGCCAAGACTGAGTCTCCTCCTTCTGACTCGCTGTTGAAACCGCCTGACTCCGAAACGTTACCCACTCCGGATCTCGCTGAGGTACCCCCGTCTCTTCGCTTTCACCTCTCTCTCTCTTTCTTCGTCTGTTTTGTTTATTCAATTTGGAATCTCTCATTCGTACTACTGATTCTGTATATAGAGAAGTGTGTTTTAGATCCAATCAAAATTAATTTCGAATTGTTAGATTACTACACTGATTTAGGTGGATTAACGTCATGATGCAATTTTAGTTATGTCATGATTTAGAAGATTTTGAATAGCTCTTTTACTAATTTAGGCTATTGATAAGACAATCTCATGATGATTGGTTTTAAATGGAAGTAGTTGTTAAAAGCTATATATCTATAACAGGAACGATTAGTGAAAGAGGAAGAAGATGAAGAAGAAGAAGAAGTTCAACCAATAACTAAAGAACTAACTAAAGCTCCGGTTAAAAGTGAAATGAATGGTGAAACACCTAAACCAAATCTTGTTTCGACCATAAGGTGTAGTAGATCCAATGGCTGTGGCCGATCAAGGCAGAATTTGAGTGAGGTATGCCACATATGGTTATAAGCAGTTATAAACTTTTTCTCTTCTTTTTGTGTGACTAGAAGTATGTTGAGAACTTACGTGCTACTACTACTATCTAGGCTGAAAGAGAAGAACGTAGAATCCGAAGAATTTTAGCCAACAGAGAATCCGCGAGGCAGACAATTCGGCGAAGACAGGTATTCTTAACGTCCACTGTCGGTTGAGCTTAATTTAATGATGTTGCCTATGGTTTAGTTCTATCACAAGTTTCTCAATCGTCTAGTTCCATATCGGGAAAGTTAGTTGCATAATGTTGTTTGAGTATATCTTCCTTATATATGTAGGCAATGTGCGAGGAGTTGAGTAAAAAAGCAGCTGATCTGACATATGAGAATGAGAATCTGAGGAGGGTGAGTAAACCATTCGATTTACATTTTCCCCTGAGGGATAGGTTAACCTAAGAGAGGTTATTATAGCTAATGATATTTCTGCTCGCAGGAAAAGGATTGGGCCTTAAAGGAGTTTCAGTCTTTGGAGACGATGAACAAGCATTTAAAGGAACAGGTTACACAATTGATCAAACACCCCATGACAGTATCAGGAGCACTATTGCTAACACTTCCATATCTGATTTTGCCATCTGTTTTTATAGGTAGCAAAGTCAGTAAAACCTGACACGAAAGAACCTGAAGAACCACCCAAGCCATCACAAGTTGAGATGTCTACATCATCGACTCCGATTTACTTCTACAACCAGAATCCATATCAGCTTTTCTGCTGGCCGCATGTTACTCAGTCAACAAATCCAGTGATACCACCACTCGAATTTGCAACCTCGGGAGGAGCTTCTGCTAAAACTATGACCCCACAGGAGCATGAAAATCCTGCAGATGATAATGGGCAAAAGACTCATTTTTATGTCGTACCCTGTCCTTGGTTTCTCCCTCCTCCTGACAGCAACGGTGTTTCCTTCGGGATTCAAGATACGCAAAGAGGTACCTTTTCAAACGGGCACCATATTGATGATTCTTCTGCAAGACCGTTAGAGGTCACAAAAACTCCGTGGCCCCATCTTCCAACTAGAATCAAAGAAGAAGACTCTGGTTCACCCGAAACCAGACCTTTATATGATCTCAACGAATCTGCAACTGAAGTCCTCTCAGAAGGAGGAGAGGGTTTTCCTGTAACGCAACAAGCTTTTAGTTTAAAGCATGAAGATATTTCTGAGACAACTAACGGGGTTACGCCGATGCCGCCTGGTCATCATGTTTTGATTTCTCTACCGGGGAAAAACCAAGGATCTTTGGCTGCAGCGGAAGCAAGAAAGAGACGAAAAGAACTCACAAGGCTCAAGAACCTCCATGGCCGTCAATGTCGGATGCAAGTTGGATAACTTGCACATTCATCATCTTACAAGTTGAAACACTAAAGGGTACTTACTTCATGATCCCTTTCTTTTTGTCCGGTGCATTTTCGCATTGTTTCGGCTTTCTTAATGAAACACCAAAGTCAAGAGTCATACTCATCCAACAAACAAAAGTTGGAATATTGTTATACTCATCCAAGATTAGTGTTTGGAAGTCTTTGTTTTGCTTTTACAAGGTAATAGGAAATGTTGTACCATTGTAAGATTTAGGGTTATTTGGCACGAAAGTAAAAGTGCCTTTTTGTAAGATCATCCGGAATCTGTTTGCTCCTCACTTGAAGTTCTGGTTCCGGTTTTGATCAGTTGTAGAACATATTTACAGGGTTTGTTCCCTTTTTTGACCACAATCAAAAAGTTCTTGAATTAAATCAGTTTCGACCATTCTTTATACAACAGTTAACTTAAGATGGTTAAGATGGTAAAGTTTCTACTGTTACATGGGGACTATAGTGTTATCTCTGAGGTCTCCAATTTGAGGTTGGGGCAATCTCTTGACACCGAACAATCCCGGCTGCTCCACCATAACACAGCCATCTCTCACTTCCTTTATTCATGTTCCACCTCACGCGATGCATCGCCACCATTTTAGGTGGGAACCCTTCGGCTTTTGTTCCACTGCTACCGTTTCTTGCTTCTTCTTTTCTTCTTCCTCCTCCTTCATTGCCATCTTCATTAACACATACCAATGCTCTGCTGTTCTCGTCATCTTCACCTATCTTGTTCTTTCCTTTATTAGCCTTTGATTTTGGTGCTTTGTTGTTTGTTCCTTCAAATTCGGGATCTAAATCTGGATCCTCTTCCTGTGCAAATGCTGCAAAAATCAAGTAAACCAAGATAAGGACTAACGCACTCGGGAGACTGTTGTGACAGTCTATCGTAGAGTTTCAGCTGACCTAGAGGCTGAGCATCTGAAACATTAGATGAGTATCGATTAGGAGATTCGTTCAAGAGACTTCGAAGGCATCTCTGTTTTTCACCAGTCTCACCAACCGGTTTCTTCAAAATGATTGGGATGTCTGGAATTGGACTATGCACTATAAAGGTGGAATTTTTCATTGTTAATTGCCCACAGAGAAAGTGTGGAGTCCGATTTCTTGTGTCTTTTTCCACTGCTTTGGTCGTAAGCTGCAAGTAAATCCCAACAAAGCAAAAGGAAATCTTTAAGAAATTGACACTTTACCATCTTAAAGAGATGATAGTAATAGTGCAGTTTATAACTGACCTGGAAATGGAAAACGGACCCATCTGCCGTGCAATAAGCTGCTATGCCTGAGAAGTTTATACTGTTAATTCTCGAGCTGGTGTAAATTCTGACTTTATTTGAATCCAAAGACAAGCCCATAAAGAACCATTACCTGTTAGCCTTGATACTTGAATACTCCAGATGGGAAAAGTTGAACAGTTATAAACGCTTAACCCTTGTTGTTTGGTGTTAGGATAAGGCTTTCCGGTAGCAGGAACATCATACGCAATCTTCACCAAGCTTAGGATTCTTAACATTCCGTCGTCAAAGGACAATAGAACGCATCTACAGATATTTGAAACCTCAAGTTTAATCAGGACTTCAAACAATCGATCTAAAGACTGTATAATCACTGGGGATAGAGCTATGATTGATACCTTGGATCTTGTAACCAATCGAGGCTGTATATAAACCTTGGTACAGGGTGCAAATCCCATAAAGGACGGAACGGATCACTGCAGAGAAACAGGAAGCAAGCAATGAGCAATGGCACAAAATGCCAAATAAACATTAAACAGGACAGTCTTGTGTATCAATTGCATCAGACTCAAAAGTTTTTAAGAGAAATGTTGTTTTAGTGAAGTGTACCGTAAGTCCCAAAACTTCAAACCTCCATGTCCAGCAGTAGCTACTATGTTTGCACTTTCCTGATCACTGGAAGGTTTTCAGAAATTACTTTGATTAATAAGTGAATGCTCTCACGGTACATTTTGTAGCAGTAGTTTTATTTTATGGGTGTGATTTCTCTTCACTGACCTTTCACCAGGAGCCCATGCAACTGCCCTAATAGGAGCTGTATCTGCGCTGAAGAAAAGTAAAGGTCTTGTATCTGCACAGAGAAAATTTGAAAAGTAAATGCGAGATCAACAGTAGAAATCACCCTCTCTAGCCACAATGTGAAAAGAAACTATCAGGTAATACCTTCTGAAGATGATGTTACAGAAAATTTCCAGAGAACAATCTGATGCATAATAACCAAAAAAAAAAAAAGGGTCAACGCAATTTAGCACTGCCGTTCTTCTTTCTAAATACATTTACACATGTGCAAAAATAAAGGAGAAGAATATGATGGAGACAGTGAAGATAGTGAAATAATACTACTTACCGTGCCATCGTGGCAACCAGCCAGTAAGAAATCAGGGTTCCCTAAAGTCGACCATTCAAGTGTCAGAGGAATACTGTGCAAAAATAAATGAGCGCCATATCAGGAGAAACCCAATAGAGACAGATAGTGAACGTGTTAAAAGGACTGCTTTGTTTTCTATTCCATGAAACAAGCAAAAACTGGCTACATGGAAGAAATCTACTGACCTCTGCATGTCACCACATTTCAAGTTTGAACATTTGAAAACGGGAGCCAGTTTCACAAAACGAGGATCAGTTGCAGCTTTCTTTGAAGATAAATATACAGCTGATGTTGTCCGAGGCATTGGAACATCCCACCTACATAAGGTCATTCATTATTTTGCATAGTATCATAGAAAGGTTCTATATGTTTTACAGACCAAATTTGCATAAAATATATCAATGCAGTTGAAAACAAAGGCGAGGTGGCATACAGTGATAGAAATCAAAGCATAAGGGAAAAATTGTGCAAGGCACATAATGCATCACGATGAAAAGAAGAGAAGAAGTAGTTTGCTTACACTTCCAGAGATCCATTTCCCAGCAAGACAGCTAAGTATCCCATCCTATGCTTATTAAGAGAATCATCGGCATATGAGGGACGCCATTTCATATCCCAAGCAACTTTTCCATTGTGGGCCAGGCATAAGACAACCCTTGGAAGAGCAACGTCTTCAGAAATACCTGAGGACGGTTCGTCTGGTACATTTCCAACAGCTTCATTATTTTCAAATAGCATGGGTTTGCAACTTTCTTCAGTAACTTTGGTTTTTTGTCTCTTTCTCCGTACGGGAAGCTTGATATTTGCATTTTCCGAAGACATCACTTGTGCTGGACTTTCATTATTGACCTTAGTTTCTGTTACTGGAGTTTCTCGTAGGAACCGAAGAGGAGTTGCGGGAACAACTGAATCTTCTGGATACCGAACAGACAGAGCCTCAACGTAGAGAACGTCATCATCAAGCTCAGCAGGTAACTCGGGAGTAGTCTTCTTTCTAGGTCTTCCACTTGGTTTCTTAGGCTCTGTTGTCTTTGTTGTCTCTATTGGATGCTTTCTGGGTCTGCCTCTCGGCTTCTTAGGTTCTGTTGTCTTTGTTGTCTCTATTGGATGCTTTCTGGGTCTGCCTCTCGGCTTCTTAGGTTCTGTTGTTTCAGAAGTTTCACTAGATGGTTTTTTCCGAGTCTTTCCTGTCGATTTTTTACTCTTCTCTGAAAAAAGGGAGCTATCTTTCTTGCAAGTGGCATTTATAATGCACCATATCTGAATGATTCCTCGACCTGTAAGAGGAATCCCAATCTTGTGACTGTATGAGTCAGGCGGATGAGTAGCCACCGCTAGAAACTGCAACAGTAAAGTTGATAACAGTGAAAACCTGAAATTCCCATTTCTACGGGGTATTTGAAACAGAAAATATGGCCTAATCACCTCACATTTTGCCTGAGCATCTGGATTTCCATGAATTCTGGGACACCACTCCAGTGCCCAAACAGAGCCTCCAACATGCATCACAAAATCCTTGCTGCAAAGGTGAATAATAACCCATCACAAAAACGGTCGTGACTAGCACAGCTCTTGTTGATGATTAAAAAAGGACAAGAGCAGAGATATATACACAAACATGCACTGTCAATATGCTGTCTACTCATTGACCAACCTAGTCCTGGTTCGTACCAGCTTAATTCAATCACCAAACTTTATATGTGACTTCTTGAATTTGAACATAAAAATTAGCAGTCAATTTCATTCATCTAAAAGGGAAACCTTTGTTCATCTCCCATTGTCAAGATTAATTGTATGAGTTTGCTATCTCCGAGTGAGGTATTAACTCTTGCTAGCTAGCAGAACCCGTTGAACAATTATAGTGATCATTGCTCATACAAATTTTGAATTATTACCTGATTTCACCAGATGATGATGATGATTCATCCTCATGTATATTAACCTGCACCAGATATGAAAACTGATTCAAAAATGCAATGTCGTAGAAGCAATTTAAGAAGTAAATGGAAGGTAAGAACAAAGGGTGAAACTAATCTTCTAGCGTAAAGATATTAACACACACCTTTGGAACTCGTGCCGAAGAAAATTGAGGCAAAGTTTGACTACTTGTACCCTTTGATTCATGGGTTTTTCCAACCTCGTTGTGGAATGCAAAACTTTTTGGTTCGTAATTAAAATGCCTCCATTCCCTACAAAAAGGTTTAGCAAGCAAGAATTAGATTCGTTGGTGTTTAAATCGACTAGTAGAATACTCATTCTACCACATTAAGAAACACTTCATATGAACCATGTAATTCACAATGATCATGAAACAATTTACTTTGTCAGATCTTAACTACTTAAGCATAGGATATATATAGTACAGTAAACTACATTAACAAAAGAACTTAACGCACCTCAAGAATGTAACTGATGATGACAGAGTGTTGATATCAATCTCATCAATATCAGCACTATCTTCACCACAGAGATCAGTGATGGAGTCCACTGCCTTCAAATGATTCTCAACAGAATAATCAAACAGCGATACACTACATTCTTCTTCACCACACCTTGGACGCTCTTCTTCATCCATTGATCTGTTGTTGGCTTTTTTTTTGCTTGCTCACACTTCGTTCCTGGGAATTCACCAATTAGTACAGAAGCAACAACCAATCAGTTTTTGATGAAACTCTACTATGTCCAAAGCGAGAATTCAATTGTTTCATTCCACATTCAAGATGTTCAATTATTCAATTGTTTGAATAAAACCAGAAACAGGTAGCAAACGTTCGCCGGAGCTAGGGTTTACGAGCTTAGCAATAGTAAAGTTGCATACAAAGAATCAGGAATCAGGAATTTTTAGATTTTTGGGAAAAAAAAAAAAAAGTCAAACAGGAAAAGCAAAAAAGAAGAGATCTGGAAAAGAAGAACAGAGGAAGACGAGGAACAGAAATTACCGGCGACAGGAACGACGGTTGCGGCGAAGGCACGTACAAAACTCTTTGGATACGTTTTCCTCTAGTCCAGGGATCGACTCGTACCTACTGAAATTTTAGACTTTTAGTTAATTACATATTTTTATAACAATTTAGATATTGGGCCGTTGTAATGGGCCTATACATATTCCTGTAAAAAATTACCGAGTTTCTTGCGACCTGTTCAACAATTTAATCTCTTTCGTTATTTTTTATTGTTACCGATTAGACAATTAATTAGGCTGAGTCGAGGATGCGATACTGTGAAGATAAAGAGGAAGTTCTGTGAAGAGTTAGGTCACCGACCAAAATAGAGAAGACACATGGTCATTTATCTATACTCACTCTTAACATTACAGACTCTTTCTCACTGAGTAAAAAATATCATATTCACTAGCACTTTTCAGCTTAAGGAACTCAGTCTAAAAACAGTTCCTTTTATTCTTTCTCCCACACTTTTTTTAGTAGAGACACAACCCCAAGTCCAGAACAAACGTGCTCACGTAAGCCATTAGAGCATCCAGGAATAAAGACAACAATGTGGAAGAACGATTATGATTGTCCCCAAGCCCTGTTAAAGAGTCATAGAACCATAATTAGAAGTAGCGAAAACACAATGTAGTAGTATGTTATATCATGCTTCTTGGAATGGGTCAAAACAATCAAGAAAATAGTTTACGCCTGAGAAAACCTCAGAATTGTTCATATAGCTCATAAATGGAGAGAAGTAATGCAAGCCTCTCGCACTACTTTTTGTCACACATGACATAAATGTAAACAACTAATCATAAGTCTAAACTTAGATAATTTATCTAAAAATGATATATCAACCATAAGCCCATTCCACAGAGAGTTGGACAAAGCAAAGATATTAATCTTAGGGGATCCAAACCAAACAAACATATTAACAAAGGTGAAACAATTTGTCTACCTAAGTTAAAAGCAAACTTGAGAGCACAGCGAAAAACTTTTCTTAAGTTACAGAAAGAAGTACCAAGCTTTACTTACTTACCCGATACTAAACATACTAAGAGGGTCCAACTGTTGCTGCGGAGGTTCAGGTTCTTGTCGCATGTCTTCCAACGGCGGCAACGACATAGCAGCACTCGTTTGTGTACTCTTAGCTTCCATGAGCCTCCACATGTACCACGAACCCACTGACCTATACGGTCTCCACTTAGCACAATGCTGCTCCATCTGCGATGGCCGAGGCAAGTCATCTAAGCCATAAAGCATCTGCACTCCCTTCCTAACACCGAGATCATTAACCGGCAAAACATCTGGTCTATGAAGAGAATTAATCATAAACATATGAACAGACCATGACCCAATTCCATTAACCATTGTTAGCATAGTAAACAAAGACTTCTCATCCATGTTCAAAATCGCCGAATCCGACAAGATTCCGTTCTGATACTTTCTAGCGAGATCATGAAGATAACTCGCCTTCCTTCCCGAGACGCCGATTTGACGAAGCTCCTGTGGACTTAAGGCTAAGACAGTCTCAGGAACAACCACATCCTCGCCGCCGCAAATAGCAACAAATCGTGTGTAGATTGAGTTCCCAGCTTTCGCAGCAAGCTGTTGGTAGAGTATACTCCGTACCAACGCTAAGAACGGAGTCTTAAACGACTCAAACGTCGGCGGCGGATGAACGTCTATCAACGCGGCGAGCAACGGATCCGCGTTACGAAGATAGTGAATCGCTGCTTCGAGCTCGCCTTCGCATGTGAGAGGCCGAGCTTGGATCCGCGGCACATTTATAGCTCGTGACTGCGATGGTTTCGCTTTACCGAGAGATTTTCCAGCCGTCGCGAGCGGCGAGGTTACCTGTGAGGAGGAGATATCCTCCGCCTTGTAGTCCTCATCGGCGATGTCTCCGTCGAGTGTTAGCTTCCGAATTTTTCGAGGACGGAGAGGGATTTTGGATGGTGGAGACGATACATTGCCTAATTCAGTGATCCGTTGAGCGTCGATTGTGGTAGATGAGACGATTGAGCCTGAAACACCGGCTGAATCGACGGTGGATTCCGACGGGATTAGGTTATGAGTTTGGGGTTTGGGTGATTGTGGTCGACTTTGGGGTTGAGTCGATGGTTGAGAAGGTGATTGTTCTCCCATGTGGAAAATTTCCAAAATCGAGAAGGGGGAGGGAATCAAATTAGGGTTTTGAAATTCTCACTCCAGAAACAGAGCATCGGAGAATGACTACGGCTGAGATTGATCTACTTCTTTTGCTTCTTCTCCGAAGTGAAACTGCGAGAAAAAATGAGTCTGCTCCGTCGCTTTATGTCTTATCCCACGCGCCTTTTACGAGAGTAGCCTTCACGCTCCGACGAACATTATATGGGCTCTTAAGCGGACAACTCTGAACCAATTTTAAAGCCCAAACTCGGCTAACTAAAACTCGGTTTATTTTGCTTCATCTAAATTCTAAAATGTATATCATATTTGCACATATATTAGTAGAAGCAGACTGATTTTTTTGTTAATCTGATTGTGTGTGATTATTACTTAGAAAAGAAAAAAAAAATTGAGAGCAAGTTAGTGAAAGTGTTCAGTTGCACGAAACCCCCAAAACATATAGTTGTAAATAAAGATGCATTCAACAAGTTTTGGTGAAAATATTGTATAATGCAGCTAGCCTATACTCTTCTTACAGCTTATCTACTTAAGGCTATATAACAATTATGTGTAAGAGTGTTATTAACTTATTATCCTTCACAAAGACGTTAAGAGAAGGACGAGTTACTCTTGATATTTGCTCTCAGATCAACAAACTGCTTAGACGTAATAAAAGATCCTTAAATTGCAACAAGATCACCAAAAAGACAACTAAGCCTTGAGGCTAAAGTAAAAGGTTTGAAAAAACATTAAGAAAGAAAAAGAGAGTCCATACTCAAATCACAGAAACATATAGCTGCAAGAGACCATCCCATGTATGTATCATCAAATAGTAAGAGTTCGACAAAGATGAAGCGTGAGATAGTTAATGCCTCCAAGCACACAGTCGAGTGATTCGACATGCCCCCAAATATCACCTCCTTCACGTTTATCCAACACGATCATTGCGCACCAAATACCTATTTCCCCAATGCAATCACCATGACCATAGCTCTTGTTACTGCCCAAAATCGCCAGCTTTCCACCAAAATTCGCCATTTCAGAATCAGGAGAAACGATATAATTAGGCAGTCTCCCCAAAGATTCACCTTTCACAGGTCTCCAAGTCTTCTCCTTTGGATCATATACGACTATTGGATGTCCAATAGTACACCGAGGATCAATTGTATACAGCATATCATCTACCACACATTGCACAGGACATGACTCTTTCCAATAATTCTTTATTGGATGAGTTGCACCGACGGCGGATGCGCCCCATTCATCACCTCTTCTTCTTTTTGGTTCGTAAACCAAACAACCTTTATAATCCAAAATGTAAATCTTGTCTTCCATCACCGCATATGGCCCAAACTGGCTAGAACAATTAGTTTTAGGGTACGGACCAGGCAAAGATTCCCAAATCTGTTTCTTAAGATCGAACACTTCGATCCATTCCGACTCTGTTGGAAGTCGCTTCCTGAAACCTCCGGTTACGTAAATCTTTCCGTCAATTACTCCGGCGGCTGCCTTGTAACGACCCCTTCTCATTGGAGGGAGCGAGCGACACTTGTGAGTTCTGCAATCGATGACATTCATAAACTTCACGCGTCTTTGGTCGATCGTTCCACCGATCACATACATCTCTAAACCGATAATGACAACAGAAGCTCCATAAGGCATGAGTGGAAGCGAACCGAGTTTGGTCAGGCGTAAAGAAGAAGCCTTGTTTCGATAAAGAATATGCCAGCTTGGGAGATCTTCATTATTAGGGTATCCGATGGAGGCATAAAGAAACGTTTCGGAGACCGAGGCGCGCACGCGTTTCGTAGAGACTTGACGAAGCGATCAAACTGAAAAAGTAACGGGAGACGGAAGAGAGACTTGGGTAATCACATCTCCGGATGAGTGCGACGAGAGCTTCAGTGACATCTTTTGGAAGTGGGAAAGAACCTTTCTCTTCTTCTTCTGCTACGTCTTCTTCCTTCGGCTTCTTGTTTCGGTTCTCGTTTCTTGTCGAGATTCTTCTACTTCTTCTTAAAACTGCTTCTTCTTTTGGTTTCTTGCCGAGTTCTTCTGGTTTCTTGTTTGGATCGCCGCCGTCATTAGAGTCGTTGGAAATCTCAGAGATGTTAACCATCGTCGTTTCGTGTGCGTGAAGTCAACGGTGTGCGTGTGCGTCGATTTTCTGAATAGCTCTTCGAGTATTTATATAGTTTCATTTTCATTTTAGTATTTCTTTTTTAAAGAGGATTATGCTTCTAACATAAATCATGTGGGCCTTTCAAGCCAAGACCGCTTCAAAGCCCAATTTCTGTTTTAGTATATGATATTTCAAGTTAGGCCTACATTTAGTTTTTTTTTATATATATATTTATTTATTTATAACCATTTACATGCTACAGTCAAATTCTTATAAAAAACGATAAATTATGGTAATAATAAATTTATTAGATCAACTAATATGGCGAATTACAAAAACCCTTTTCAAGAATAAAACAGAAAATAAAATCATTTGATCCAAGCCTTTTATTCATTTCATTTAATGTATAAATTCGTGTTAACTATATTCGATAGACGATAGATCTCTGTCGAGCATAATGAAGATAAATGTGACATGTATGTACAAGTAGAGTCGTGTTGGCGTGTTGCATGTACTCGTTATAGGTGAAAATCGTGTTACTTACAGATAATAAACCCAATAAATATACCAATAAACAGAGTTTAAAACAGAAATAAAAGCATAAGACCAACTAAGCAAAGTGGGGACAATGGAAGAGAAAAAGCATACGTCGGGATCCGGAAACGGTTGCAAAAGATGAAAGAACATAAGCACTTACACGTGAGAGACGAGAAAGGAGACAAAAGACACAGAACAGTGATAAATTAGTACGAATCTACATCGTTGGGTCAACAAGAATATTATTAGTATACGTTAAATATTGAGCGATGGATGAATCAGAGCCTATGAATCATATCCCCAATAAGACGTGTTTGGTGTGATATCTACTGGCTTTTTTTTTGTCGTGGTCTCATCGACCTTAGCTTTATCTCGATTTAGAAGTTTTCTAAACTTATGAGATTTCGTGACCTTAATCATGCATTTCTTGATGTTCTCAAACAAGGCAAATATAGCATAGCTGCCGACGTTAATTATTACTAACAACTTACATATATTATCCCTTATATAAGATAGATTCAATTTGCAGAGTATTCATATTAAAAAATAAAAATAATGTTATGTATAAGAAAATTTGTATATCTAAATTCTAAAGGTATATGTAATTAAGAACAATTTTTGTCGTCATGGTTTTAGCTATTTTTGTCACTACTATTTTTTATTTTTCGAAACTCTGAAATAATATTTCGTTTCTCGAAGATTTTAAATATTGACAATATGTAATCAATGTTGCGTGTCTAAACAATTATTTGTGTAATCTAAAGTACTTGAAAAATAATGGCATCCATGTATTTTTCATTTACTAGGAAACAAATATCATTATTCGAACTTATTTAATACTATGATGTCACTTGCATATTTATGACCTATCGACATCAATATCAACGAGGTAGAGGAAATGTTATACAGTTGAGGCCTAATTCGAGCATTATATTTCTATTTTAGTTTTACTCTGGTACAAAATAAAAAAGACATAACAGTAGAATATATTTTTCACATTAATAATAAAAAATTAATGTGTTTGTTATATTTAAGTTTTAGCTAAATTTTCCACCACGATATATCATTATTCCAAAATTTGTTGTTGTTCAACAACATATGTATTTTGTGTGTTTAAATCCAAATGATAATGCGATTTTAGTAAACATAAATAATATCTAGTGGACTCATAATATTGCAATATATATGCGAAACTCTAATTATATTATTATTTAAGAAAAATATATATGATTGAAGTAGGAGAATTTGTTAAAAATGCTTCTGGCCATTTTTATTTATGCCCTCTTTTAATTTTTAATGACCATTTTACCTTTAGATGAAAATTATTTTATTCAATAAACAGAAAAACAAAATTTTTCCGCCAAAAAATTTCCGACATATTTTCCCGCCAAAAATTTTTCAAAAAAATTTTTCCGCCAAAATTTTTTTTGTCAAAAAACTTTTGATAAAAAATTTCGAAAAAAAAAAATTTCCCGCCAAAAAACAATTACAAGGTTTTTAAAAGGTTTTATAAGGTTTCTACCTTATAAAAGCCTTATAAACACCTTGTAAAGGCTTTTACAAGGTTTTTTAAACAACTTGTAAACACTTTTACAAGATTTTTAAAAGGTTTTAAAAGGTTTTTAAAAGGTTTTTAAAGGTTTTCAAATGGTTTTTAAAAGGATTTTTAAAAGGTTTTTAAACACCTTCTAAACCCTTTTACAATGTTTTTAAAAACCTTGTAAAAGTTTTTATAAAATTTTTATTTTTAAAAGCGTTTACAAGGTGTTTAAAAACCTTTTAAAGCATTTACAAGCTTTTTAAAAGCATTTACAAGGTTTTTAAAAGCGTTTACAATGTGTTTAAAAACCTTTTAAAAACCTTGTAAACGCTTTTAAAAGTTTTTTAAAAGCATTTACAAGGTTTTTAAAAGGTATAAATTTCAATATTTTTGGCGGGAAAATTTTTCGATTTTGGCGGGAAATTTTTTTTTTTGGCGGGAAAAAATAATTTTTTAGGGAAAAATTTTCGATTTTGGCGGGAAAAAAAATTTTGGCGGGAAATTTTTTTGGCGGGAAAATATTTTCGATTTTGATGACTGTACATTCTTGCTGTCACTCAAAAAGGGTAATTTGGTCATTTTGTATATAAAGAGGGGTAGTTTTAAAAATGGTCAACATGAAGAGATATTTTTAAAAAGAGATATGGAAAAAGGGGCATTTTTGAGAATGCCCCTTGAAGTACTTTTAAACAAACAAAAAAAATCATTTTAAAAAACACAATTACTGATATTTATATAACATCTAAAAGCTTATTATAATAATTTTCTTTCAAAAAGCTTATTATATATTAGAAGTATGTAGAAGCCTAGTAGAAAATAAATAAATCAAAGCCAATTAGTGTAGTGCTCTGTGCTCGTAGATGTGATTATGTGAACATGGTGAAATGATTAAAAAACAAAAACAAACAAAAATCTATACAAAAGAAATCAATAATAAACTCCAAAGCGACCAGACAAAAATTTTATACTACTAGTAAATTATCTTATAGACTTATACTAGTAGTAAAACAATATTATTAAATTAGATATTTTTTTTTGTCGAGATCCATCCTTAAGAATTCTATAAATCTGATGCTATTATTATTAGGAGATGCGTCTGAGGTGGAAAACTATGAAACAGTCTGCGTCTCTCCACACATAGGCTCCAAATACAAACCATAGAAGAAGAATTTTTTAAAAACAACCAAACAAAACAAAACAAAACAGTCTACATCCGTCTTCAATATTCATCCCAGCTTTCTTCATTATATTCCCCTGAAATCAAAAATCTCGTTTTCTAAAAATTTCATATCTGCATTTTTCCAGTTTAGGATCGGCATTTTTTCTCTCGACCCTTTTCCTTTTGCATCTTTCTCTAGAGATCACAATTGTTTTTTTGTAGATTTTTAGAGATTTAAGAGATGAGTTTTAGGGAAGAGACGGAAGAGGGTAGAAATGATCTTCGGAGACCTTTCTTACACACGGGAAGTTGGTATCGGATGGGTTCGAGACAATCTAGTATGTTGGAATCGTCTCAAGTCATTCGAGACAGCTCTATCTCTGTCTTAGCTTGTGTTTTGATTGTTGCTCTTGGTCCTATCCAATTCGGTTTCACTGTAAGAACATTTCACCGATTGTTTCTTAAATTTCTTAATTTGACTAAGAAAATGATAAAGTTCTGATTTTTGATCTATGTTTTGTGTGTTTCAGTGTGGTTATTCCTCTCCAACTCAAGCTGCCATTACTAAGGATCTTGGTTTAACTGTATCTGAGGTATAAAGGTCCCATCTTTATTTACCAACAACTGCTCTGTTTTTCTAAAAGAAGAACTCTTTTTCAATAATTTTCTGACTTTTAGGTTTCATGTTTAATGTTTTTAGTACTCTGTGTTTGGGTCTCTATCCAATGTGGGTGCTATGGTTGGAGCTATTGCAAGTGGTCAGATTGCTGAATACATCGGACGTAAAGGGGTATCCTAGTTTTCTTTCTTGATTCTTTAACTCTTTTAATTTTGTCATAGTAACATCTTCTTTCTTGCTGAATCTTAGTTACTGTTGTTTTTTCCTTTTTGCAGTCTCTGATGATTGCTGCAATTCCCAATATTATTGGATGGCTGTGTATATCTTTCGCCAAAGTGAGTATTTGATGTTCTCAAGTATCTGATATTATTGGCCTATCTCTCTAACTACTTACTAAGTCAATGTTCTTAATTTTTCTCTAGGATACTTCTTTTCTTTACATGGGAAGATTGTTAGAAGGTTTCGGTGTTGGAATAATCTCTTATACGGTAATACTTGATTCAACTAGTTCTTTGGTTTCAGCAATGTTTATTTTGAGTAGAGATATATTTACACAACTTGGAATCGCGATGTTAGGTGCCTGTATATATAGCCGAGATTGCTCCACAGACCATGAGAGGAGCCTTAGGTTCAGTTAACCAGGTTTGTCATGTTTCATTAGCTTCACTATTCTTTCTGTGAGCTGATTCTTATAAACAACATAATAGTTACTAATTTTGTGTTCTGTAGCTTTCTGTAACAATTGGGATAATGCTGGCGTATTTACTCGGTCTCTTTGTTCCATGGAGAATTCTTGCAGTTTTGGGTAACTCTCTCATAACATTTTGACTTGGCTTGGGAGAAACTATACCAGACTTTTTACAAAATTATCAATACAGTCTAATCACTTTCTTGTTTGTCTTCCTTATGTGTAGGAGTATTGCCGTGTACATTGTTGATACCTGGTCTTTTCTTCATCCCTGAATCTCCTCGGTGGTTGGTATGCCTTTAGAACCAAATAGCTTATACTGTTGAGTTTGTTGCATTATTAGTTATCCTAAGTGTCTCGCTTTCGTAATTGTAGGCAAAGATGGGTTTGACAGATGATTTCGAAACTTCATTGCAAGTTCTTCGTGGATTTGAGACCGACATTACTGTTGAGGTTAATGAAATCAAGGTACTGACTACTCAAAAATGCTTTGATTTGATGATACTAGTTTGTGAGACCAAGATTATTTTAAAATGTTTTGTCTTTGTAAAATTTTATGCACTCTGCAGCGCTCTGTGGCATCATCTAGCAAACGTTCTGCAATTCGGTTTGTAGACCTCAAGCGCAGGAGATACTATTTCCCACTAATGGTACAATTAGTCTCTAACCTCTGGAACTAAGTTTTGTCCACACAGGAGAGAATCTCACAGGTTTTGTATAATCTGTGTTACAGGTTGGTATAGGGCTCCTTGTACTTCAACAACTTGGAGGAATTAATGGTGTCTTATTCTATTCAAGCACAATTTTTGAATCTGCAGGTAGAGCCAGTCATATGTTTATTTTGATTCTTGGAATGCTCCTATGTCCTAAGACAGAATAAACAAATTTCTTATCATGCTTTCCAATTATTATTCACTTAGGGGTGACATCAAGTAATGCGGCAACATTTGGAGTTGGCGCTGTTCAGGTATTTAATTTCAATGATTCAATATCTAAGAGACATTAGATCCGATTTTAAAAGTTGTTTCATTCTAAACCAGGTAGTGGCGACTGCAGTAGCGACATGGTTGGTGGATAAATCAGGTCGTCGACTTCTGCTCATGGTGAGGAATATTTGAGATTCGTATGTACATCTTACAAACTCTGAATATGCATAACGTAGTATCATCGTTTTCCTCTGAAATGCAGATCTCTTCTATCGGAATGACGATAAGCCTTGTTATTGTGGCAGTCGCATTTTTCCTTAAGGTAGCATTTTAACTTTTGACATCTATACTTGTACTACTTTCTACAATGTCTGAGTTTCATTTTAATGAGTTTTCTTAATATCTTGTTAGGAATATGTGTCACCTGATTCCAATATGTACAACATTCTAAGCATGGTTTCAGTAGTTGGAGTTGTGGTAAGTAGTTCGTTTTATACATTCACACAACGAAAAATTAATACTTAATTGTTTACAAATTTAACGGTGTGTGTGCTAAATCTTACCGAGTTCTTTACAGGCTATGGTTATTGCTTGCTCTTTAGGAATGGGACCAATTCCATGGTTGATTATGTCTGAGGTACTGAATATTAAAAAAAAATGTTACTTAGTGCCAGAATCAGAACTAAAAGTCTAATAGCTTACTGATTAATTTTTCCCCAAACAGATTCTTCCAGTGAATATAAAGGGTTTAGCCGGGAGTATAGCAACTTTGGCAAATTGGTTCGTGTCATGGTTAGTCACAATGACTGCAAATATGCTCTTAGCTTGGAGCAGTGGAGGAACTTTCACTCTCTACGCTTTGGTTTGTGGATTCACAGTGGTGTTTGTGAGTCTTTGGGTTCCTGAGACTAAAGGCAAAACGCTGGAAGAGATTCAAGCTTTGTTCAGATGATCAAAACAAGAACAATACACAATTATTCACTTTTTGCCTTCTCCATTACAGATCATTCTTTTGTCCTCCTCTGTGTTTGTATTTTCTTGCTTTGTTCAATGTCCTCCTTTTGGACATTGATTATAATTTGTTTATCTTGTACAAGCATATCATTTTACTATGAAATTGATTATTTTGGTGCAATATATTTGTATTCAAGTTAATAGAGAAAAGACAAATCAGAAAAGCATTGTTTGATGTTATAGATCCAAATGGGAAACCTACCATACCATGTGATAAGCTTATTATGCTGTTTGGCGAACGTGAAGGGACTTATTTCCAATGCAAACGGCGGTCGATTTGAAAAAACAAGAAAATAATATCATAAACTTTTAAAATCATTCCCTTTGTTTAAACAAAATTCTTGGCATGTTCGACGACGGTCCAATTTGACCACTCATTTAAAAAAAAATTGGAACCCAAGTAAACAATACTAAAGGTAGCACTTTCTTCCAAAAAAAAGTAAATAAACTAGGAAAATAATTTACAAAGTAACGAAATTATGCGTTACAAGAACGTTCCGACAGTAGTTTAAAAAAATGGTTTTGTAGTGACGCTGTAACGGGTCACATCTTCACACAATCACACCATTTAACACGAGTGTGAATATCTGTTAGCACAACGATAGTGACCATTCATTAAAAACGACAAGGCACAAAGGTGGACAAACACACTTTTATCTCCTTTGCTTATCAGTTTATTTTGTTTGATAACCATAATTTATTTTGCATCATACATCTAAGATCTGAAAACATGAGCTCAAGAAAATGTAACTCAAACATCACAAAATCTCCCAACACACATAAACAAAATAACAAGTACACTGACATTATCAGAGATCAAATCTAAGGATCTCTTCTTTAAACAAGAAACACAACCATGGAGTGAGTTTACAATACCGGTTCCTCAAATTAAGCCTAATAACTTAACGTTACCGGATACTTGTCAATACAATGTTCCCAAGGACTGTTGTTAGAAGGTTTCACATGCCTCAATGCTTCCCAAATGGCGCTGTTACATTTAAATCCACTCCCAAACGCAATTTGCCATACACGGTTACCTCTTCGCATCCTTCCCTTGGCTTCAATGTAAGCCAGTTCATACCAAATGGAGCTAGAAGATGTGTTCCCAAATCGATGAAGCGTCATCCTCGAAGCCTCAACATGAACAGGTGAAAGCTGCAGATTCTTCTCTAACTCATCGATCACAGCTCTCCCACCAGCATGGATACAGAAATGCTCGAACGCAAGTTTGAAATCCGGGATATACGGTTTGACTTTACTGTTGAAAAGCTTCTTCACAACTAGAGTCATGAAGAAGAGGATCTGCTCGCTTATCGGTAGAACAAGAGGACCTAGTGTTGTGATATTGGTTTTGAGAGTTTCCCCTGCAATCGCCATTAGGTCCTTCGACAAAGAAACCCCCGTTCTTCCTGTGTCGTCCTGTTCTTGATAAACGCAACGGAAAGCTTTATCGTCTGCCCCACGGTGAGTCCTGACAACATGGACAAGCTTGTACTTAGACCGTCTCTTGTCCCTCGACTTGTTAGATAACAAAACCGCAGAGCCACCAACTCGGAACAAGCAATTCGGTATCAACATTGATTTCTTGTTACCAAAATACCAGTTCTGAGTAATGTTCTCAGTAGAAACAACAACCGCATAAGTGTTCCTATGTACCAACAACATGTCTTTAGCAAGATCCACCGCAATAACTCCAGCACTGCAACCCATACCGCCTAGGTTGTAGCTTCTAATGTTACCTCTAAGCTTATACTTGTTCACAATCATCGCAGATAACGAAGGTGTGGGGTTAAAAAGACTACAATTCACAACAAGGATTCCAATATCCTTAGGATTCACATTAGCGTTAGCGAAAAGGTTATCTAAAGCACCAAACATGACCTGTTCAGCTTCTTCTCTAGCAGCAGCCATTGAAATCCTCGGTGGAACATGATGCATAGCTTCAGGGACATAAGTGTCTTCCCCTAAACCAGAACGCTCAAGGATCTTGCGTTGGAACTCGAGAGCAGAGTCATCGAAATCTCCGGTGAGTTTTGAATGCTCCATGAACCGAGAGTAAGGAGCTTTGAGGTGATCAGGTGGGAGATAACAGGAGAAGTCAACCAAGTAAACGGGTCTAGGTCGGGTCATGACATAGACGGTCAACCCGAAGACAAGAACCGCGGAACAGATGATGATACTGACCAGATTGTATTGGAGATGGATCCAGAGTTGTTTGAGATCGTTTGGGTTCGTCTGAGAGGCTTCGACGGAGATAACAACGGCGAGAGGGAATAAACAGAGAGTCAAGAGATTAGAGATTAGGTAATGGTAACCCAATTTCACATACTTGAGATTCACGCTCTGGAGAAAATCTGGTAGCCTCCGTGTTTGTCGGATCTGTACACCAACCGAACCATCACCACCACCACCATTACCGCCGTTTCGTGATTCTCCGGCACCGGCCATTGAGAAGCACTATTAAAAAAAAAAAAAAGTCTGGATTTTTAAGGAAAAAGGTGGTTTTTTTATAAAGTCAGGCGTCGATTTTTATACATGCGCAGGTGAAAAGGACCGTAAAGGAGACAAATTTGACGAAGACCCACCAAAACCCAAGAGTTTTAAAACGAGCTGGAATTGAGAAAACCCAGATAGAGAAATGTCAGAAACTAGGGTTTTGGTGGGTTTAAAAACGAGGCAAAACGGAGAGGGAAACACACCAAAAAAAAAAGACCCAGAAATTGAGATGTTTTATTTGGAGGGTTTCGAGAGAGACCAAAGGTGGTGGTGGTAATGGAGGAGACGGTAGGGGTCCACGCTTTTTTTGAAACGAATCTTGACGAAGCACTCATCAAAATATAGACAAGAGAGAACCGGGAAACGTGATGATGCATCATTGATTCATGAGCTGTTTTTTTTTTTAAGAAGATTCGATTTTTTTTAATTAGTAAAAAAGGATTTTTTAGCATTTTCAAATTAGCAAAATTCTGTAACTGTAAATTTTTTTTTTTTTTAAATTAATAAAAAAAAAGTTTAAACTAGTCCAAATTTGATAAGCTTTTTGGTTAAGAAATAAGAATCATTTCCACTAACTGCTAATGATCAAAAGTTATACGTTTTATGTCGTAACAACTATATACATCCCATTAATTCGTGTAGTAAGTGCTAGTCTTACCAACAAGTTATTCTAACATTCTACTTTTAGTAAATTGTGAAAGTTTTGAAAAACCACAATGTAAAAGAGTTTGAATAGAGAGGATCTATTGTGATTGAAGAAAGAAAACAGTCATGTTGACTTTGTTGTAAGGATATACAGTTCAACTTAAGTAAAATAAAAAACGTGGCAAATCTTATGAAAGTGCTATCCAAATCTCTTTCGAAGTTGAGATTTCTATCATCCTTGAAAGTTGAAATTGATGGCTGATCAATCAACAACATTCACACACCACATAAGCCCATTGGGTTTATTTTCATAAAGCCCATTTACGCTTAATATGGGCTTTGATGGCTGATCTGTTAGGGGGGAGAGACAGAGATACAATTGCAAATCTCCGTCACCTCCGGTTGTTTCGCCGCATTGGCATTTTTTTTCTTTCCGAAATCGGACAAAGCTCTGACCAGTGACCACTGCTCCGTTATTACCAAAAATAGAAGCTTAAAAGTTCCCATTTTTTTCTTCTCATCTTCAACTTTCAACTTCACTAATAAGTATTGAGGATAAGTATAGTGTAAGCTTTTAAAAAAAAAAAGAGTTGTAATTTTCAGTTGTGTAATTGGTGATTACCTTCTTTTCCAAGCTTAATTTTTTCGATTCGAGTTAGGTATTGCAAATCTCTACTTTTTGTCCTCACATTAATCTCCGGTGAGTGAAATCTGAGATTTGCTACTCTTTTCTCGACCAAATCTGTAAATTTTCTTCTTTTGTCAGCTTTCTCAATCTGGCTACTGCAAATTTCCTACTAATTCGTACTCAAGAACCTTTGAAACTCGCCTAGATCTCCAGAGTTTGCTTAGCTTTATCAAATCCTTGGTTCTCGAGCTTATCTTCAAGTTTGGATAAAGTGGTTCTTTAGAGATCTCTGTTTGTTCAGATGCGTTAAAAAGTGTTTTCTTTTGAGATTTTTTTAAAATGATGGAGAGAAAACGAGAAATGGGGATTGCTCATTTCGCGCGTAGGATCAAACAGCCAAGAGGGATTTGGGTAAAGATGGCGTTTGTAGTTCTTTTAGGTCTCTGCTTCGTCTTCTTCTGGTCCTTCTTATCTTCCTCTGCTTCAACCTTCAATGTTCAGAGAGAGAGCTTCGACGACATAGCTGAACCGGTGTCAGCTCGCACTAAGTCAGCTCACCAGGTATCTGAACCTAGCAAATTACACGAGAGAGGTAAAGTTGAACCTGGTTTGAAATCAAAAGAAGGGAAAAAAGTTGGTGGGTCTGTTCATAAACATGAAACCAAGAAAAAGAAAGAGCATGCTGTGTCTCATCTACATAAGAAGAAGGATTTGCCGAAGCCTGTGGGAGTAGAAGAAGTTGTTGTTAAGGAGGATCAAGAACATGGAGAGGCGGAATCTGATGATTCTGAGTCTACTAAGGAAGATGGAGAAGAAGTAACTGAGTCTGATGGCAGTGAAGGAGAATCTGATGGAAATGCGGATGATTCAAGTGCTTCAGTTGATGAAGAAGTGGAAGAGAAGAATGAGGAAGTAACCGTTAACGAGATAAGTAAAAAGAGGAAGAGGAAAGGTCCGGTTTTTGATCCTAAAGCTGAGTATATCTGGAGATTGTGTAACACTAGGAGCAAGCACAATTACATGCCATGTATTGATAACGATGGTTTAATAGGGAGGCTTCAGAGTTATAGACATAGAGAGAGGAGTTGTCCCAAGAAACCAGTTATGTGTCTTGTTCCTCTACCACATGATGGCTATGATCCTCCTGTTTCATGGCCTGAGAGCAAATCTAAGGTATATAATTTTTGAG
>NC_025701.1:8999352-8999980 GCF_000633955.1 Camelina sativa | reverse complement strand
TAAGGAAGATGGAGAAGAAGTAACTGAGTCTGATGGCAGTGAAGGGGAATCTGATGGAAATGCGGATGATTCAAGTGCTTCAGTTGATGAAGAAGTGGAAGAGAAGAATGAGGAAGTAACCGTTAACGAGATAAGTAAAAAGAGGAAGAGGAAAGGTCCGGTTTTTGATCCTAAAGCTGAGTATATCTGGAGATTGTGTAACACTAGGAGCAAGCACAATTACATGCCATGTATTGATAACGATGGTTTAATAGGGAGGCTTCAGAGTTATAGACATAGAGAGAGGAGTTGTCCCAAGAAACCAGTTATGTGTCTTGTTCCTCTACCACATGATGGCTATGATCCTCCTGTTTCATGGCCTGAGAGCAAATCTAAGGTATATAATTTTTGAGCTTTCTTTTTGAATTATTTGGTTCAAGTTAGTTTTGATCTAATGCGATTTTTGTTAATATCAGATAGTGTATAAGAACGTGGCGCATCCAAAGTTGGCTGCGTATATTAAGAAGCATAATTGGGTGAATGACTCGGGTGAATACCTAACTTTTCCACAGAACCAGACTGCGTTCAACGGAAATGTTCTACAGTACCTTGAATTCATTCAAGAGGTGAGTATCATTTGTTACTTTTT
>NC_025701.1:8967264-8993041 GCF_000633955.1 Camelina sativa | reverse complement strand
GGCATTTTTTTTCTTTCCGAAATCGGACAAAGCTCTGACCAGTGACCACTGCTCCGTTATTACCAAAAATAGAAGCTTAAAAGTTCCCATTTTTTTCTTCTCATCTTCAACTTTCAACTTCACTAATAAGTATTGAGGATAAGTATAGTGTAAGCTTTTAAAAAAAAAAAGAGTTGTAATTTTCAGTTGTGTAATTGGTGATTACCTTCTTTTCCAAGCTTAATTTTTTCGATTCGAGTTAGGTATTGCAAATCTCTACTTTTTGTCCTCACATTAATCTCCGGTGAGTGAAATCTGAGATTTGCTACTCTTTTCTCGACCAAATCTGTAAATTTTCTTCTTTTGTCAGCTTTCTCAATCTGGCTACTGCAAATTTCCTACTAATTCGTACTCAAGAACCTTTGAAACTCGCCTAGATCTCCAGAGTTTGCTTAGCTTTATCAAATCCTTGGTTCTCGAGCTTATCTTCAAGTTTGGATAAAGTGGTTCTTTAGAGATCTCTGTTTGTTCAGATGCGTTAAAAAGTGTTTTCTTTTGAGATTTTTTTAAAATGATGGAGAGAAAACGAGAAATGGGGATTGCTCATTTCGCGCGTAGGATCAAACAGCCAAGAGGGATTTGGGTAAAGATGGCGTTTGTAGTTCTTTTAGGTCTCTGCTTCGTCTTCTTCTGGTCCTTCTTGTCTTCCTCTGCTTCAACCTTCAATGTTCAGAGAGAGAGCTTCGACGACATAGCTGAACCGGTGTCAGCTCGCACTAAGTCAGCTCACCAGGTATCTGAACCTAGCAAATTACACGAGAGAGGTAAAGTTGAACCTGGTTTGAAATCAAAAGAAGGGAAAAAAGTTGGTGGGTCTGTTCATAAACATGAAACCAAGAAAAAGAAAGAGCATGCTGTGTCTCATCTACATAAGAAGAAGGATTTGCCGAAGCCTGTGGGAGTAGAAGAAGTTGTTGTTAAGGAGGATCAAGAACATGGAGAGGCGGAATCTGATGATTCTGAGTCTACTAAGGAAGATGGAGAAGAAGTAACTGAGTCTGATGGCAGTGAAGGAGAATCTGATGGAAATGCGGATGATTCAAGTGCTTCAGTTGATGAAGAAGTGGAAGAGAAGAATGAGGAAGTAACCGTTAACGAGATAAGTAAAAAGAGGAAGAGGAAAGGTCCGGTTTTTGATCCTAAAGCTGAGTATATCTGGAGATTGTGTAACACTAGGAGCAAGCACAATTACATGCCATGTATTGATAACGATGGTTTAATAGGGAGGCTTCAGAGTTATAGACATAGAGAGAGGAGTTGTCCCAAGAAACCAGTTATGTGTCTTGTTCCTCTACCACATGATGGCTATGATCCTCCTGTTTCATGGCCTGAGAGCAAATCTAAGGTATATAATTTTTGAGCTTTTTTTTTGAGTTATTTGGTTCAAGTTAGTTTTGATCTAATGCCATTTTTGTTTATATCAGATAGTGTATAAGAACGTGGCGCATCCAAAGTTGGCTGCATATATTAAGAAGCACAATTGGGTGAATGACTCGGGTGAATACCTAACTTTTCCACAGAACCAGACTGCGTTCAACGGAAATGTTCTACAGTACCTTGAATTCATTCAAGAGGTGAGTATCATTTGTTACTCTTTGAACTTGTTTTTTATTTGGAGGTAAGTTCTGTGTTAGAGATAAAAACATGATTGGTGTTTGATAGATGGTACCAGATATTGAATGGGGAAAGAATGTTCGTATAGTGTTGGACATTGGCTGTTCAGAGTCAAGTTTTGTGGCTGCATTGCTGGATAAGGATGTTTTGACAGTATCTCTAGGCTTAAAGGACGATCTAGTCGACTTAGCACAGGTCGCTCTTGAGCGCGGGTTTCCTACTTTTGTCAGCTCTTTAGCAAGTAGAAGGCTTCCTTTTCCTAGTGGAGTCTTTGATACTATTCATTGTGCTGCTTGTGGTATCCACTGGCATTCCCATGGTAAGTATTAATGTCTCTGACAATGTCATTATTGTCTGTATGCTTCTCGAGTCCTTATTACTAATATATTCCCACAATCTCAGGTGGTAAACTTCTTCTGGAGATGAACAGGATTTTAAGGCCTAATGGATACTTCATATTGTCAAGTAATAATGACAAGATTGAGGATGATGAAGGTTATATATTCATGTCTTTTACTTTTGCTTTTAGCATTTATCGACTTGCCTATTATTTTTTGTGTGACAAAGTTGTCTCTGGTGTGTGGGTTTTGCAGCGATGACCGCATTGACAGCTTCTATTTGTTGGAATATTCTTGCACACAAAACCGAAGAAGCAAGTGAAATGGGAGTGAGAATATATCAGAAACCAGAATCAAATGATATTTATGAACTGAGAAGGAAGAAAAATCCACCTCTTTGCAAGGACAATGAAAACCCAGATGCAGCCTGGTAAGTAAAGCAGTGGTGATATACTAAACGTCATAAGTTTTCTTTCTTCTTATGTCCATTATGATGAACATTTTTCGTATGCTCTCCATCTTTGGATAGGTATGTGCCGATGAAAACTTGTATACATGATATACCGTCAGCTATAGAACAGCATGGAGCAGAGTGGCCTGAAGAATGGCCAAAGAGACTTGAAACATACCCTGAGTGGTTAACTAGCAAAGAGAAAGCAATTGAAGATGCAAATCGTTGGAATGCTATGGTAAACAAATCTTACCTCACTGGATTAGGCATCGACTGGTTACATATCCGGAACGTGATGGACATGACAGCAATTTATGGCGGGTATGTTAAAAGAAGAACTCTGTACTGCTGTTCATAGAACATATTTCGTATTTGGTGATAATTCTTACTGGTTTGGATGTTGCAAAATTTCAATAGATTTGCGGCGTCACTGGTTAAGCAAAATGTGTGGGTAATGAATGTAGTGCCTGTGCATTCACCAGACACACTTCCTTTCATATACGAAAGAGGCCTCCTCGGTATATACCATGATTGGTGTGAATCATTTGGAACATATCCAAGATCTTATGACCTTCTTCATGCTGATCATCTCTTTTCGCGGCTCAAAAACCGGTAAAGTGGTAGTGATCATTGATTCCAAAATAGCTGGTCAAGTGAGAAACCTGGCCATAAAATCTCCATTTTTTGTTTTGCAGGTGTAAGCAACCGGCTTCAATCGTGGTGGAGATGGATAGGTTGACAAGGCCTGGAGGTTGGGTGGTTGTGCGTGACAAAGTGGAGATATTAGAGCCATTGGAAGAGATATTAAGAAGCTTGCATTGGGAGATTCGAATGACTTATGCTCAAGACAAAGAAGGAATGTTATGTGCCCAGAAGACATTGTGGCGTCCATGATTCTTTTACTTTTGTTACTGTATGTGCATCATCTATCAGAGATTACAGTTTAAATTATTTGTATACATCTTCATTGTTTACACAACCCGTCCCTGTAACTACCTTGACCTGCATAGTATGTTGTGGATGATAGAAAATTGTGGATCTCTAGATCAGAGAGTTGGCACACTGCTTGTGAAAGAAGTGTCCAGAACAAAAACAACAATAACCATCACTATAGTAGTCGTCACAAAGATAGCAGGCGTCACATTTTATAGTGTATGTGTTTTAGGTTATACTTTCAGTATTGTGTATAATTCTCTTATGTTTTGGTTTCACGTTATGATGAAAGCTTTATTTTCATATCTATACAGACAAATATGATAATATGATATAAAATTACTATATTCAGTTATGATACTCATGGAATTATGCTTGTCCTAATATTATTGATGATAATGTAGACATAATAACTCAGTAATCCAATTTAAAAGTGGGTTTCTAGAATACGTGAGAAACATGTTGAAGGTCAATAATTTATTTTCTTTGACTCTAAATGACAAAAAGTGTAGGATCAATGGTGTTCTCCGAGCGATTAACAAAACGTTGGCGTAGGCCACCATTAATTGAAGTGCCTACAAGGCTAAGTTGTGATAAAGGTTTCGTGTTTATAAAAAGTAAATGAACTTATTGCATTTTAAATGTCTTTCTAGTTCCCAAAACACATTTTTGGTTCCAAAACAACATTTTCCCAAAAAAAAAGATAGAAAGACATCGAATACAAACTTTGACCAAGAATATAGATTCAAAAAGAATAAAAGTTAAATGTCGTTTGAGATCTCTCTTGTTTTCCATTATATATAGTAGTATATTAGATGAAGTGGTAACTAGTCAGTAGAAAAGTCTCATTACCAACCTTCTCCACAATATCAATTTATTCTTTCTTCAGTTGTTCACTCTGTTTTTGTCTCTGTCGGTGTTTCTCTCCCGGTCTCCCCTGTCAAAGAATCTTGAATTTTTTTTCAAGATATGGACAAGATCAATACTGATGACTTGCTGGTGAAGATATTATCATTTCTTCCAACAAAAGTTGCTGTGACCACTAGCATTTTGTCTAAACGATGGAAGTTTCTTTGGATGCGAGTGCCAAAACTTGAGTATGATGACAGTGACACTAAACGGTCCAATCGCCGGAGGTTACGACGTTTTATCAAGAGGACATTGCCACTACATAGAGCTCCAGTATTGGAAAGCTTGCGTCTCAAGTTTCGTACTTTACCATTTCAACCTGAAGATATCGAACAGTGGGTTAAAGTTGCAGTTTCTCTCTGTGTGCGGGAGCTTACCATTGATTATTCTCATATCAAAGCTGTTAGACTGCCAGATTGCTTGTACACCTGCAAATCGCTCGAGACCCTGAAACTTCATCATGAAGTTTATCTTACACCTCTGAAAAAATTGCAACTAGGAGAAGTGAGATACAACTTAGATGAAGATGTTCAACTACTCGATGTTTCTCAGACGGTTTGTTTTCCTTCCTTGAAATCTTTGCACCTCAAAGAACTAATCTTCTTCGATACAAAATCTCTTCTATTGCTTCTTGCCAATTGCCCTGATTTAGAAGAATTGGTCTTGGAATTAGATGAAATTGATAATATGGGACTGGGAGAAGTCCCCATGATTTTACCATCTTTGAAGATTTTATCTATATCTATAGATCTTTGTCAAAACAAAAAAAAATCTATAGATATGGTGATCTACAGATATGGTGATGATTTTTCTCCCGACGTGGTTGAAATTGTTGCTCCTTCTTTGAAGTGCATCAAACTTGTTGATCACTTCAACAATAAATTCTTGATTGAGAATATGCCAAAGCTTGAAGAGGCATACGTTTATGCTACTATCTTTGAATGCGAGAAATTTCTTGGATCTTTCACATCGGTTAAGCGTCTAAACTTGTGCTTAATGCTCAAACCATCTGAGGTAATATCTTTCTCATGTATGAAATTTTGATCTCATGTAGTCGTTATCGACATTATCTTACTTAAAATTGTTCTATGAGCGCAGGCTAGGAATGTTGATGCAATTTGCTTCAATCAACTTGAAAGTCTTAAGATATGTGTTTGTAAACCATATTGGTCTGTTTTACTTGTCCGGTATCTCAAGGGATCTCCTAAACTAAAAGCTCTTGAGCTCTACTCCCACAAAGTAAGTTTCATTAATCTATAACATGTTACTCAATCGTGTCTTCATGTACACTTCCTTGTGATTTAACTCTTTTCACTTCTCGTTCTCAGCAATTCCCATTATGTTTTAACGCTCCACTGGTTTGCTGGGATCAAGTGACACCCGTCCCTGAATGTTTGCTAACGAGTCTCGAGACTTTCAAGTGGACAGACTTACCAGGAAGACAAGAAGCTCGAGATATGATTGCGTATATCACCAAAAATTCTCGTCGGTTAAAGTCTGAACCGTTCCCCGGGACATGGTCTCTCGGTTCTGTGACCCATAATGTCCGTATTAGACTATAATGTTTTTATTTATATCATAATCTATTGGAAAAATGCACGTTGTTTCCGTGTGTTAATGAAACAACAAACAGTTTTGGTCCTGAGAGACGAAATGGTAAAACTTTTTAAACGATAAGATCGTTAGTTGTTTGTTAGGTCAGAAGAACACATCATCTTCGTCTCCCACCTCACTTTCTTCTCCGATCACTGTTTCTGATATTTATGTATTTCCCTTTCATCACCATAAGACTTTTTCTCCCAATTTAACCGACATTTATAACACTTGTAATTTAACAGATAACAAAGATATTTTTTTTCCTTAAAAACAGAGAACATTCATTAAACTATTATATATCAGCTAAAACTGGGTCCATATCTCAATCCTCGGACACGCGCTGCGTTCCCATTAGATCGAAAAGCAAAAGCTGTGATCTTCTTTGGTGGTGGGTTCGCGAAGTTTAATCTTGGCCATAATAAAAATTTATCCTTTAAATCTTTTTCATTTTGTTTTAGACGTTGACAAGAGGATTGATATTGTACACTACGAGTCTAGGACGAGTCAATTTCTACCAGATTTTGATTTCTTCTTTCGGTGAGGATTAATAGATTTTTCAATTCGTCTTCGGATCTTCGTAGTTTTCAGAAGCTTCGAGTTTGTTGTAAAGGTAGTTCCTTTTGTTGTTCAGGAAGCACAATTTCAATTTTTGAGAGCTTCTTGAAACTTGATTTCTTATCTGGGTCAACTTGTAAGTTTAAGAATCTATAGCAGAGATTATGTTAGCGTTTCTGCATGTGCAAAAGTTTGAATCTTTAGATTATATCTTTTGTGATTCTTATACTTTATTAGTAGTCTATATAGTTTGTGTTATTGCTTCTGTTGTTGTGTTCAATGGGAATCTTCTCTTTTGTGTGACAGAATGATTCTCTTTTCCCGTTTTTAGTATTCCTCGTTTCATGTCCTTACTATAGTTAGGCTTTTTTTCTGTTCCTTAAAACCAGGTCTCTTTTTTTTTGGGATTTTTCATTGGAGTTGAGCATACACACATCTGTTTTCCGGTTTGATTTTGGAGTGAGAGAATTAACGTTGGGTTGTAAACGCTTGTTGATTCTCTTCCTCTGGTCATGGAGGAGCCTTGTGAGACACTTGACAATGGTGAAGTCTATCAAATATCTAGATATCATAACTTTAACCAGCATAGCTCCAGAAGCTTATCACCCTGGTTGGATTTGAGAGTGTTCTATGTCCGGATAAGCAATTTCATGGTGGAAGATTCAACCCCTGAAGTCCTCACCATCAATCACATTCCTTTGGATCCAGATACAGTTCTGGAGATTAACGGTGTTAAATTGGGAATGTACTCAGAAGGTGGTTCTTCACAGCTCAGGAGAGATCGAGTAGACAAGAAATCTGAAGAAGCTACTTATGTCAGCACAGATAATATCAGGTTAACTGGTAGTGTGAAGTTTGAGGTTTTTGACAAAAATGAGCTAATCTTGTCTGGAACTCTTGAGATGTCAGATAGCAATGGGTTCACTGGGGAATCAAAGAATCGATGGAAGATGAATTGCGAGGCTGAGATCACTGCAGGGTCTGGTTTCCTTAAGGAGAAGAGCATAAATGGTCAAGACTTATCGTCTCCGTTGCCAACTATTGAGGTCTATGTTACTGGTTGCTTCTCAGGAACACCCATCATCTTAACCAAGACTCTGCAACTTGGTTTGAGAAAGAAGCAGAGTAGAAGATTGGCATTAGATTCAATTCCTGAGTATGAAACTGCAGAGCCTCAGAAAGACACCTCTTCTGCACTTGATCTTCAGGTAACTTTCAAGTTTTCATTTGCCATGACTAAAAGTTCTTCTTTCATTGTTTTAAGATATAGCATATGCCTGGTACAATCTTCTTTCTTCTCAATGCCTGGTATAGATATAGGTTTCATAACATGTTGGATCCTCTTCTTTCCCCATTGATTACATGTTTGTTGGTAGTTTCATGAAGATAGAAGTCCTGTATAAACTGAAGTGGTCTTCCCCTGATGGATTTAGCATGTGGCTGAGACACAGTTTACGACTGAAGAGATAAATTGAAATCTCTCATTTGCCTCCTTTATCTTTAAGTTCTTATCCTTTTGTCTGCTGCTTCTATGACCCACATATGTTTGTCACTTACACAATCTCCCAATATTTGCCTTGTTGTAATGATGTGATTTAAAGTCTGTTGCATTGGGGATGGACCATTTATAAAAAATTATCACTCTTTGTATAGTAAGTATCATTCCTTTTGTCTGTAGGAAACAGAGTATGCGAATTACAAAGAGGATTACGAAGGGGACATGTATTGGAGAAGTGAGTGCATAGATGGAGAGATGACATGGTTTAATGCAGGTGTAAGGGTTGGTGTTGGGATTGGACTAGGTGTCTGTGTTGGTCTTGGGATTGGTGTAGGTCTTCTCGTTCGTACTTACCAATCAACTACCAGAAACTTCAGGAGGAGGCTTCTCTAGCTAGTTTAGTAATGTATACATTTGCACCTTTTTTTTACCTTGAAATTTTGAAAGAATCCTCTATATAAAAACCGTTTGTATTTGGGGCTTGATGTGAATCAAACACTTTGGGTGTGGATATTTTGGTATTTGTTTTGCTGTAAATAAACGAGTGAGCGTATAGCTTTTTTGTTATTCAAAATTTGGCTGATGAAAACTTGCAAACTAGCCCTGCAACTAGAGGTTCTACAAATTCTAATTTACTGAATTTTTTGGCTTCAGAGCCTTTGAACATATTTGACTTAAACTATTGATTTGCCAATAAGAGTTACGTTTCTAGCTTAAGCGGACAACTATCATGATCCTGCACAAGTAGTTTCAATCATGTACATGTAAGAACCAGAGTAAGAATTCTTATAACTCTTTACCATGAAATACATGTTGTACTTATATAGAGTGCCAGACTCACTACTCATCACAAGAATACAAAATAAAAAGCAAAATTAAATATCTTCCACTTTCACAAACTTTGCTGCTCTGCCTTTGCAACAAAAAAGTCCGAACTAACTCTTGCCAATACATATCCTACTTATGCAATCCTTCCCTTAACATTCCTCTGTTGTTCATAAGCTCTCCATGGTTTTTTCAATACAGGAATCATTATTTTCCAAAATATAGGCCAACAACAAATCTACACAGTTTTCTTGTTCTCAATTGTTAAAGAGAGAATTCAGAAAAGCAAAAGAATACAGTTTATATATAACAAAAAAGGATCCGTAGCCAACCTTAAAAACATTCCTACTCGTTCTTGCAGATTGATTTCACATTTGAGTTCACATTTGAGCCGATGGATTCCCTTTGCTACTTTCTCGTTTGTAAGCCAATGTATTATATAACGGACAAGGGCTTGCTCACTTTAGATGGTCTCTAAGTACAAGGAATTAGGACAAGTAACAATCAGACAAAAGTCATCATATCATAGTGATAGGCTAACCAATTTGAAGGATATTAAAAACCTTATCATTAGAGGATACAGGGACCAACCTCTTTACAACTCTTCAGGTTTATCAAGATGCATAAGAAACAGCAAGTATCAGAGAGTAACAAGACACACAGTCCGGAGGGAAGGAGGAGAGCCGGGACAAGAACAAAACTTAACCAATCCCGTACCATCTCCCATCCCTCCACGAAACCAAAAACTGTTATCTTGTTTATGAAGGGTTTTCGACCTGCCAAGCAAGCGCACCTGTCATGGAAAAGGTCAAACCTCCTTACTCTCTCTTGTACATCTGTTTCTGGTCAGTTTGAAAGACCAAACATAAACCTCTGCAAGCTGTGTTAAGTCTAATTCTTTCTTAGGGTTGATTAGGTTCAACGAGAGTTGATGATATGATAATATCATCGAGAGATGATACTTACATCAACGAGAGTTGATATGATCAGATCAACGAGAGTTGATTGAAGCATTATCAAGAGATGATATGATCAGACCAACGAGAGACGTTGATTGGAAGACCAACGAGAGTTGATCATAAGACCAAAGAGAGTTGATTGAAAGACCAACGAGAGTTGATTGAAAGACCAACGAGAGACATTGATTGGAAGATCACCGAGAGATGATAAAAAGACAATCGAGAGATGATCATAAGACCACCGAGAGCTGATCATAACCAACGAGAGTTGATTGGAAGATCATCGAGAGTTGATCATAAGACCAACGAGAGTTGATCATAAGACCAACGAGAGATGATCATAAGACCAACGAGAGATGATCATAAGACCAACGAGAGACGTTGATCATAAGACCAACGAGAGATGATCATAAGACCAACGAGAGTTGATCATCAGACCATCGAGAGATGATCATAAGACCAACGAGAGCTGATCATAACCAACGAGAGTTGATTGGAAGATCATCGAGAGATGATATGAGACCAACGAGAGTTGATCATAAGACCAACGAGAGTTGATCATAAGACCATCGAGAGATGATCATCAAACCATCGAGAGATGATCATAAGACCAACGAGAGATGATCATAACCAACGAGAGTTGATTGGAAGATCATCGAGAGATGATAAAGAGACCATCGAGAGTTGATCATATGTGTTTTTGTCCATGTGCCTCTATATGAATACGTAATACCTACAAGACAGAATACGAAAAAGAATGAGTCATCCAAATCTAACCAGAAGATTAAGAAACACTAGGCATAGACAAGAATGTACCTCGATGGACAGGCCTGAAAACACAACAATCCATCCCGAACAAGCGATAAGGATCAGCGTCACTCCTGGATCAATCAGAACAAGACAAGCCAAACCATAAAAAGAAGATCATCGGTTTAGATAAGGAGACATAAAAGGATAGTCATATAAAGAAAAGCAACAAAACTTACATGAAAAGAATACAAACATCTACAAGATCCTTCCTTCTTTCATCAGAAAGATATACACAGACTTCTGCTTGTAGATCAACGAGCGTTGATTAGATATACCAACGAGGGTCAATGAGCGATGATGATTTATATCAACAAGGGTTGTTGATTAGATCAACGAGGTAACGAGGGTTGATGGTTAGAAATAGAATCAACGAGGGTCGTTGGTCGATGATAAGTATCGATGAGGGTTGATGATTGAATCAACGGGAACTGATCACGACATGTTATCCCATGCAAATCTCTACAAGAATACCAAAATAAAACAGAGTACCAAAACAAAACAGAGTTAGAACTTAAGGCTTCATACGGACGAAACACAAACCAGAAATTGAATAGTACTTGATAATATGTACGCAAAATATAAGATATATATACATGCGTAGATAACAACGTACCTCGATGGATCAATCAACCGCAAATTGACGCAAAAAATCAACAACTAGGGTTAACCACTAGCGATCAACGAGAATTGAACAGATGTTAATAAATCGAACAAAACCCTAAAGATATGATAAAGAGATTAGAAACATAATTAAAATAAGCAATAAGAATCATCGACATGTAAAAAAAACAAAAAAAGGATAGTCATATAAAGGAAAGCAACAAAACTTACATGAAAATAACGCAGACATCTACAAGATCCTTTCTTCTTTCATTAGAAAGATATACATAGACTTCGGCTTGTTGATCAACGAGCGTTGGTTAGATATATCATCGAGGGTTGATGATTGGATCAACGAGGGTTGATGGTTAGAATCAACGAGGAGGGGTTGTTGATACTGATTGGATCAACGAGGGTCGTTGATAAGTATCGATGAGGGTTGTTGATTGGATCAACGGGAACTGATCAAGACATGTTTGTCCCATGCAAATCTCTACAAGAATACCAAAACAAAACAGAGTTAGAAAGTTAAGACTTCATACGGACGAAACACAAACCAGAAATCGGATACTACTAGCTACATGATAATATGTAAGCAAAATATCCTATATGCGTAGATAACAACTTACCTCGATGGATGATGGATCAATCAATCGCAAATCGACGCAAAAGATCAACAACCTAGGGTTAACCATTAGAGATCAACGAGAATTGATGAACAGATGTTAATAAATCGAACAAAACCCTAAAGAAATGATAAAAAGACTAGAAATCTAATCAGAGAAGGGAATAAGAATCATCGTCATGCAAACCAAAAAAAAAAAAAAGGATACATAAGCTATGAACATTCATCGATCACATTTTTTTCATATATATATATATATATATATATATATATAGAGGAGAGGGGGAGCAAAAACCAAAACCGAGCCGGATTAGGATTTCGAATAGATCGTACGGTTGTTAATTGTTTTAGTAAAACGCAATCGACGATGCAGATCATGAATCACAAATTATAAAAGACGGTTTTATAAATAAAGGCGACCTAATTGTATGTTCTAGATGGTTACACTAAAAAGGCGGTTAATTGTAGTATGTTCTAGATGGTTAATCTATATACACTAAAAAACATTTTGGGCTTTTTTTTTCAGTCATCTTCAAATTCTTCACAACTCAACAACGATTGGGCCGGGCCGGAGTAGACGCTGACTTAACAAAGCGAACAAGTGAACAACGGCGGATTCACTGATGAGAAACTCATACGCCGCCTCGGAAGCTTCTCGCCAGAACCGAGGGACCCTAACACCACCGGAGCGATCGTACATATCCCACATCTGCCTCACCACTTGCGTTCTCTCTTCAATTTCCTGTCATAAATTCAAATTAACAATTGCAATCAAAATTCATAATTGGTTCATACGTACCAGGACGTCGAGATCGTCGCCGACGGAGAACCCGTTAACGCCGTCAACAGAATGGAACAAACGGTTAACATAGAATCAAATGCCAAGAGTAGAACTGCGGCAAGAACCCAAAGCACGTTTGCGATCACGGCTGAGAGTGAGACAACCTCCTCCATTAACAGGTTTTCTAAACGGGTAAGAGTGTTTGCGGTTCTTCAAACGCTCTTATATTTTCCTCAGCTGATCTCCGAAATGAAAAACTCTGTTTATGGGACCCTTGAATTGATGATAAAAAGGAACACAACAATAGTACAAGACCAAGAGGTTCTTCACAGCTCAGGAGAGATCAGAAGAAGTTACTTATGTCAGCACAGACAATATCAGTGTGAAGTTTGAGATTTTTTTGACAAAATTGAGCTAGTCTTGTCTGGAACTCTTGAGATGTCAGATAGTAATGGGTTTATTGGGGGAATCAAACAATCGATGGAAGATGAATTGCGAGGCTGAGATCACCACTGCAGGTCAAGACTTATCGTCTCCATTGCCAACAATTGAGGTCTATGTTACTGGTTGCTTCTCAGAACTTAACCAAGACTCTGCAACTTAGTTTGAGAAAGAAGCAGAGTAGAAGATTGTCGTTGGATTTAATTCCTGAGTATGAAACTGCGGAGTGCAGAGCCTCATTAAGACACCTCCTGTGCACTTGATCTTCAGGTAACTTTCAAGTTGTCATTTGCCATGATTAAAATTTGTTCTTATTGTTCTAAGATATAGCATATCCCTGATACAATGATCTTTCTTCTCAATGCCTTCCAGTTTTCTTGAACATTTTTTTTGTTTTTGTGTTCAACACATTAATTACCATCCCTAATGAAAAACGTATATTTCATAACATGTTGTTATGGTTTTTGGATCCTCTTCTTTCCCCCTTTGATTACATGTTTGTTGGTAGTTTTATGAAGATAGAACTCCTGTATAAATTTAAGGGCCAATCTTCTCCTCATGAATTTGGCATGTAGCCTAGACATAGTTTACGACTGAAGCGATATCTAGAAATCTCTCATTTGCTTCCTTTTGTTCTGCTACTTCTATGACCTACATCCACATATATTTGTCACTTACACAATATTTGCTTTGTTGTAATGTTGTGATTTAAAGTCTGTTGCATTCTTTGGAGATGGACCGTTTTAAAAATTATCACTCTTTGTATAGTAAGTATCATTCTTTTTTTTTTTTCTGTAGGCAACAGAGTATCCGAATTACAAGAGAGATACGAAGGAGACATGTATTGGAGAAGTGAGTGTAATGGTGAGTCAGTGAGATGTCATGGTTTAATATTAGCAGGTGTAAGGGTTGGTGTTGGTCTTGGGATTGGTGTGTGGTCTTCTAGTTCGTACTTATCAATCAACTACCAGAAACTTCAGTAGAAGGCTTCTCTAGCTAGTTTGGTAATGTATACATTAGCACATTTTTTTACCTCGAAATTTGAAAGAATCCTCTTTTTAAAAACCACTTCAAATTGGGTGTGATGTGAATCAAACACTTTGGGTGCGATGTGAATCAAACACTTTGGGTGTGGATATGTTGGTTTTTTTTGTTTGCTGTAAATAAAACGAGTGAGTTTTTTTTGTATATTGATTATTGAGTGACAGACTCATTCATCACCCACAAGAATACAAGATACAAAAAAGTTATATATCTCCCACTTTCACAAACTTTGCTGCTCTGCCCTTGGAACATAAAAGGACTGCTAACTAACTCTTGCCAAACACGTATCCTACTCTAGCAATCTTTCCCATCACACTTCTCCGTTTTTCAAGATGATCCTCGATATTGGGGTTTATGATCCTCTTTGTGGTATGCAAGATGCATATGAAACAGCAAGGATTAGAGAGTAACAAGACACACAGTCCGAAGGAAAGGAGAGTCGGGCCAGGAACAAAACTTATTGTATCTTTTTTTATGAAGGGTTTTTGACCTGCCAAGCAAGCGCACCTGTCATGGCAAAGGTCAGACATATCCCCTCCTTACTCTCTCTTTTACATCTATCTCTGGTCAGTTTGAAAGATAAAACAAAAACCTTTCAAACTGTTATGACTATTCCTCTCTGTCGACGAGGGTTGATTAGGATCAACGAGAGTTGATGATATGATTAGATCATCGTGAGATGATATGATCAGATCAACGATGGTTGATAGGAGGATCATCGAGAGATGATATATGAGATCAACGATGGTTGATAGGAACATTATCAAGAGATGATAACAAGATCAACAATGGTTGATAGGAGGATCATCGAGAGATGATATGATCAGATCAACTAGAGTTGATTGGAGGATCATTAGGAGCATTATCAAGAGATGATAACAAATCAACGATGGTTGATAGGAGCATTATCAAGAGATGATAATAAGATCAACGATGGTTGATAGTAGCATTATCAATAGTTGATAACAAGATCAACGATGGTTGATAGGAGCATTATCAATAGATGATAACAAGATCAACCAGAGTTGATTGGAGCATCATCGGGAGATGATATATGAGATCAACGAGGGTTGATTGGAGTATTATCAATAGATGATAACAAGACCAACAAGAGAGTTGATCATAAGACCAACGAGAGCTGATCATAAGACAATCAAGAGTTGATTGGAAGATCATCGAGAGATGATAAAAAGACCAAGGAGAGCTGATCTAAGTCCAACGAGAGTTGATCATAAGACCAACGAGAATTGATCTGATGTGTTTTTGTCTTTGCGCCTTGATATTAATACCTACAAGACAGAATACGAAACAGAATGAGTCAGAAGACTGTTATCCAAATTTTACATGATATCTAACCAGAAGATTGAGAAACACTAGGCATAGACAAGAATGTACCTCGATGGACAGGCCTGAAAACTCAACAATCCATCCCGAATAAGCGTTAAGGATCAGCGACACTCCCGGATAATCAGAACAAGATAAACCAAACCTTAAAAAAAAGATCATCGCTTAGATAAGGAGATATAAAAGGATAGTCATATAAAGAAAAGCAACAAAACTTATATGAAAAGAACACAGACATTTACAAGATCCTTCCTTCTCTCATTAGAAGATATACACAACACAGACTTCTTCTTGTTGATCAACGAGGGTTGATGATTAGATATGTCAACAAGGGATGATGATATGTATCGACGAGGCTCGATGAATGGATCGATGAGAATTGATGAGAACATGTTTATTCCCGTCCGCTTATGTAAAATCTATACAAGAATATAAAAAAACCGAATACATATAGTCAGAAGAAGACTTCATACGGACGAAACACAAACCGGTAATCGAATTCTACGAGACATGTAAGCAAAAAACCAGAAAGATTCATACACAGTAATAACAAGATATATATGCGTAGATAACAACAACGTACCTCGATGAATCGATCAATCGAAAAATCGATGCAAAAAGATCAACAACAAGGGCTAATCATATTAGAGTCATTAACGAGGATTGATCAGATGTTAAAAAATCGATGAATTTTGAACCATCATCGACCACTAAAGAGATTAGAAACATAATTAAAGGAAGCAATAAGAATCATCGGCATGCAAAACAAAGCTAAAAGGATACAGAAGCGATGAATGATGAACCATCATCGACCACTTTTTTCATATATATACAGAGAGGGGAGCAAAACCCAAAACCGAATCGGTTTAGGATTTCAGCTAGATCCTACGGTTGATAATTGTTTAGGTGACACAATCGACGGTGCAGATGAATCACAAATAAGAAAAGACGGTTTCTAAATATTATGAAGTCGGTTAATATGTTCGCGCGTGATCTTCTTCTATCCAAAATTCACCAATTTCTTATAAATGATCTAGATGATTCTAGATGTTTAACCATCTTGGCCTAGTTTTTGTTTAGATATTTTTATTTCAACAATTTCTTTTAAATAATCTAGATGATTCTCGATATATATCTAGATTTAACCATTTTAACCTATTTTCATTTATTTTAAGTAAAATAAAATCGATAATAATCCAAAATTAAATAGACCAATCTTTATTTTTGGCTGCTATATTTTCTAAATAATGTCGAGTGAAAACGCTATTTATGCATTTTTCATTTAAATTTTTTTATACAATTAAATGATTTAACCATCGGTTATTAAGGTTACAATTTTCCGTATGTAATATAGATCCCTATATACACAAAATTATTTTTTGGGCTTTTTTCGGAAAAACGTCTTTTTCATACCTGGACAATTACACTATGTTGAATTCATACATCGGACTATCGACTGTGCTAAAACATACATGTAGTTTTAAAATATTTGAATTTCATACCTAAACTTTAAATTTCATATCTAAACTTTCGATTTTGTGCCTAAATATACAAAAATGTGTTTAATGTATAACTCTGTTAAATTTTCCGTTACATCCATCTGACGTGGAATCCAACGTGTACAGATACATTTAGTTGAGAAATTAAAATTGAACCAAAACAACTTACCCTAGCCTCGAACCCGTAACCTTTACCATACAAACCAGCGGTTTAATACCATTTGAGCTACTGAAGATTTTGTTCTGCGAACAAACAAATATATATATGATAACATAATAACTCCGAACAACCTGAGAAATCTCAAAAAAATCTTGGGTCCGAGAGTGTAAGGTTTGGTCGGATCGGGTTTCTCTTCCACACCTTCGTCAAACGACTCGTAGTTATTACTCCTGCCGGAATTGCCACCAAAGCTCCGCCGTAACAGGTCACCGGCTTCTGATCAGTTTATGGGATTAGGGTTTGGTCTGTTAGGGATTGGAGGAGAAGAGGAGGAATTTTTGTTGGTAAGAGAAGCCATGACTGATACAAACTGCTAAAAATTCTTAATTTGTTAACAATCTGAGATCTTTGGGTTGTTAAAGGAAACAGTAAACCAAGGAATTGAAATAGAGGGAGAGAGAAGAAATTGAAATTTGTTAACAATCTGATTTTGTTTACGGTGAAGCTTTGGTGGCAACCCTTTTCCGGCGACTGTTTTTTCTTCACCAAATATTTTTTTTTGGAGATTTCTTTGTTTGTTTGGAACTGTCATTTATTATATATATATATAATACGTTAGTAAACTTAAGAAAAGGTTCAGTAGCTCAGTTGGTCTTAAACTTGTTGGTTTGAATGCTAAAGGTCTAGAGTTCAAGTCTAGACTTAGACATTTTGGTTTAATTTTAATTTCTCAACTAAATGTAAAACGACGTCGTTTTACTATCTTTACACGTGGATTCTACGTCAGACTTACTTAACAGAAAAATTAACAGAGTTACATATTAAACACGTTTTTGTATATTTATGCACAAAATCGAAAATTTATGTATGAATTTCATATATTTTAAAACTAATGTATCTTTTAGCATAGTCGATAATCCGATGTATGAATTCAACATAGTGTAATTGTCCAGGTATGAAAAAGACGTTTTTCCGGCTTTTTTCATTCATCTTCAACTCTTCACAACTCAACGATTTTTGGGCTGGACAGGAGTAGACTCTGACTTAACAAAGCGAACAAGAGACAACTTGGCGATATCAGAAAAGACACCGTTTCGAACAGCGGCGGAATCACTGATCAGAAACTCATAGGCCGCCTCAAAAGCTTCTCGCCAGAACCGAGGCACCCTAACACCACCGGAGCGACCGTACACATCCCACATCTGCCTCACCACTTTCTCTCTCTCCTCAATTTCCTGTCAAAATTTCATAATTTTCCCAAAATTTCAAAAAACCAAATTCAAATGAACAAATGCAATAAAAATTCATGATTGGTTCGTAACGTACCAGGACGTCGAGATCATCGCCGGTGGAGAAGCCGTTAACGCCGTCGACAGAATGGAACAAACCTATTCCTTTAAGAGAGACGGAACCGGTTAACATAGAACCAAATGCTAAGAGTAGAACTGCGGCTAGAACCCAAAGCTTGTAACCAGCACGTTTGCGATCACGGCTGAGAGTGATACAACCTCCTCCATTAACAGGTTTTCTAACGGGTAAGAGCGTTTGTGATTCTTCAAACTTCATATTTTCCTTTTTTTCTCCGAATGAAAAGACTCTGTTTATGGTTATGGCACACTTGACTTGATGGTTATAAGGAGGAACACAACAACAAGATCAATGTGTGAAAGAGAAGACTGTTTTTGGGGAGTAGATAAATTGTCACAAACAAGTTTGGTACTTCGATTTTGTTTACTTGATAAAAACCAAGTGGGATGGGCTAAAAGCCACCATGGAGTTGACTTCTTGTTGACTTTTACTAACGCGTTGTCTTGGTTATGTCTACGATCTTTTTATTCAACTGTTTTAAGTGTGTGGGTTATCCAGCCGGTGGATATACAAGTCTTCGTGTCCAAACAGTCCTTACAAGTACCAAATAAGCCTTAATCATGTTTTAAAGGCTTTTGACCAAGCTTGTTATTGATGTCCAATGATATAAGTACTTATTAGATTAGCTCACAAGATTTGAGAATTTGAGAACCTATTTATGTAATTTGATTGCAAGATTATTTAAGAACCAATGTCAGAATTATTTTTGATTTTGTTTTGGTTTGCCTCTTTTCTCGTACTATGTTCCATAAGTACAACCAGTTCATTGCAGCTTTTCAACGTATGATTCTAGATGTAGATGTCAACATTAGAGTTCTGAAACTGGTCAGAGAACCAAAGCTTATTACCACTTAAAATTCAATTGTAGTTGATTTTATTATCTCAAACAGTCCAAAACCAAAATATGTGAAGAGAATGAATCAGAAACTCAGAGATTTGCTTATATAAAGCTTAAAGTCAGACAATCAACACGACATCAATTTCAGACCGCCCGTCTGCTATTATCTCATCACTGTTATCTTCTTCTTTACTTTTTTTTATCTCACGTTCAATCAGAAAAAAAATAAATAAAAAAACTTTTAAAGCGACCATGGATTCAATTTCTGCAATCTTGATTTATAAAAAGATGGAAACGACATTGAAAACCAACTATAAAAAGCTTCAAAAAAAACAAGGTTATATAGATTATTAAGGCATCAGATAATAAGCAGAGATTGGTAGTCATCACTGATACATCTGTGTGTAGGATAAGATTCTACTCATCATTTGCCATTCTATATAAACCCTAATTTCTTTTAAAAAATCCATCAAGTTTTAAAACAAAAAAAAACACATGAACACAACCACTTTCGAGAAATATTGAAGAAAAACAAACTATGAGCGATCGATGAGGTTTCTGTTGATGGTTTGTTAAAAGAGTTTATATAGAGATTAGCTAAGAGGTGTCGGCTAGGGTTTATTGACCTAACGGGCTTGCTTTCTATTATAATGACCTTAACGGGCTCTAACTCACAATATGTTCAGCCCATCTAAGTGGACCTCATTAACTCGTTTGATGTTTTTATTTTTGTGAAAAACTGAAAATGCCAATAACTTTGATACATAAAAGAGGTATGACATCAAAACACAAACCGTTTCTCTCTGAGGTGATTATTTGTGCGATCAAACAAAACCGTTTCTTCTGTGTCTTCTCCGATCGACCGGCGTCGGCTCCGACGTCGGTTGTACTCTTCTACTTACTAATATCTAAATAGTTATTCAGTTACTCTTTTACTCACAATCTGTGTCGTTTATGTTTCAAAAGAAGCGACGAGTGAAGACGACGGAGACAATTTGGTTTACGTCATGATGTTTCCCAAGCCACCATCTCTGTCATTGCTTTTCCTCACTGCTTCTCTGTCACTGCAACGACCCGACCACTTTCCATGCGGTAATGTTGTGCCGCTGGCTTCACTGTTGTCAACCACCACTCTCCTTTTATGTTGGTTCCTGTTATTGTTGGAATGCAAATCTGGTTATCGGCGGTTTCATATCAACCGCTATTTCTCCATGTCCGGCGATTTCTCTATGGCCGTGAGTTTGTTCAAACTAACATTTGAAGTTAGTTATGTGATTGTTCCCGGGCGTCAGTATGATTTACCATTGGCGTACCGAAGATTAACTAATCGTCGACCAACGGAGAAACCACCATGGAAGCAATATGTTAAGGAGGATTTGGAGGCCACAACTAGGAAAATCATAAGATGGTTTATACCACATCAACGAAAATGGGTTTTAAGTATAACAAAGATCAATGATATCTCTTTGTACAAGAGAGTTTCGATCAATCTGAAGGTTATGCGATGTAACGGATGGATCGCAGACTTTGCCTTTCAAAAGCGTAAAAGATGGTACATCGACAAAAAACAGATGTTTCCCAAGCTAGAAAGTCATAAAAGATTGACGGATAAAACGAGAGCAACTAAGCATATTTTTCGGATTGTGGCGCCTAAACTTCTTTGCTTTTTCGTTACAGAAATATTTGTTTGTATCTATATCCTTATGTTTAACATTACAATCTTTGGTTCATATTAATAAAGTTATGATTTGGAGTTAAAAAAAAAAAAAAAGAGGTATGACATCATGATGAGAAAGAGATGTATCTGAATAGCCAAGGAAACTGCCTAACGTTATGCAAACGCAATGTTAAATCAAACTCGGTTCGTGGAGAGACGATTGATATACATTGCGTATGAAGATGCAGGCAAGTCATCCTTGGCTACCGAATAAATCTGTAATCTTCATGTCTATCCTTCTTTTCTCTCCCCTTTAATTTTCTTTAGATTATGGCTGCTTTGGATATATATTGTTCGCCTCTCAAAAATGGGTGGCCGTGTGGGTAGATGTAGGACTCTGAAGAGCCCAACATGTATGACCGAACATGGCCTAAATGTGCGAATATTGTTATTTTTTTTTTTAATATGCATGTGGGTGGAAACCAACAAAATCCATAAAGAATCGTCCATATGTGAAAAAAGTTTAGGTCTGGAGAGAGCATGCACGAATATTTGACTAATATAAACTATCAAGTGTATATCATCGACCTTTTGGGTTTTGTTTAATACTTTTTAGACTATCAATCTTTGGTGATTGGATTTCATGGGACAAATATAGACTTAATTGTCACCCATTAAACGTTTACTTGCGTCTCTAATGATTGGCGTATGTGTTTAAAACTAACCGATCGATAATCTCAATCAAAGTGCGGTAAAATTAACAACTAGACAACTGCAACATTCATAGTGACTATACCTATAAAGTCTCTACTCCACATATACACCATTCTTTTACCGGTGCAAAATAGTGTAGTACTAGCTAAATTGATCGATTGTGTTGTTAACTTGCTATTCTCGTATTATTCAGATAAGCCCTATCTGCAAAAGTCGGCAGGGAAAAAAAAAAAAGCATTATCCTATATATATGGGCGACAGCTTTCGCTCCCAACATCTCTCGTGGACGTGAGGGTACATTCTTTCTAGCTATATCTCTGAATAGTTATAAGAATATTTCCAGCAAGTTTATCTTTTCATATAAAATTTCACAAAAAGTTCCATATATTCCCTGTTTACTACACAAAGTCATATGGCATATATCCTGACTTTTACAAATGTTCTTTCCTCTATGGTCCCAACACTAGCTAGTAGTAGTCAACTAAAGGAAGAAAGGGGTGTTGACCCGATTATTAGGTTTCAAAGCATATTGATTGGCATGCTTGTCATTTGAGTAATCAGAAAACTTGTGGAAGAATAGTATAGAAAACACTGTACATTGAGACTGATGGTATATTAACAAAGAAAACCGAAAACTCCTGTTGTATTACAAGAATAGCGACAACTATATGAGTTTTTAATTTAATTGCATGCGTTCTACCAAAATTAAGAGAAACTTAATATTCATGTGTTTTAGTTAAACACACATTTGACCCCGAAAAAGAAGAAGTTAAAACACACAAATTTATATAGTTTCTCAGATATAAGTTGAATCTTACATAGTGATTAGTCTAACAAAATAAAATAAAACAACATTCTTCTAACTAATAAAAGTTACATACTGTACAAGATTAACTAAACGAATATTAATATGGTTCACCAATTGTTTGATACTAAGACCATCCCATTCCCAAATCTTTAAGAACATATTCCAAGGCCATGCACACATGTTGAGTCAAACATATTGTGTCCACTCCAATCTTTATACGGGATCATGCCTATATATACACTTATTATTTTTAAGATTGTCATCAACAACCTCCTCATTTATAGAGAAAATGGTGATATGAAGAATGAGAACTTGTGTGGTAGCCAAGGATGACTTGCCTGCGTTTAAAACCATTACATATCAAAGACTCGACCGATTGTCTTAGAGTTGGTTAGTCGTCAGGCAGTCTCCTCGGCTATTCAGACAATTCTCGTTCTCATCATTTCACATTTCTCTCTTCTTCTTTTTTGGGAACTTAACACAACAGACATTTTAATTGACTTTGTTTGGCCTAGACAGAATTTTTTTGGGGGGCAGTTGGCTTCTACATATATATGTTATAGTAAGAAAAGAAAAATACGAAGATTTGAGGATCTCGTGGTGGACTTTGTCAATATATAAGCATCGGGACAATGCGTTTGGAATAATCAAGAGCTTTGCTTCACTCCGATCAAGAAACTTCACGTGGAGGGAGGATCTATGGATCCTGTCTATGATCAGCATGTGTATTTTTCTATGTTTTTTGGCCATCTTAAGTAGTCGGCGGAAAAGAAAAAAAGAAAAAAACTTTTAACCGTGATATTGTCTTCGTAAAGAAAAGGTATTTCATCAACTGATCCATCTGATTTATGAAGAAAAGGGATATCATATCTTTATTAAATTCGAACGTCTTATTTCAATTTTATGTTCTCATATTAAAATGCTATGTTGCAAAAGTTAACTTGAGGTTCGTTTTCCATTTCCGAAATGTTTTGGAAACAGAAATTAGTAAAAACACGGAAACAAAACAGGAAAATATGATTCTTAAAATTTTTGTTCGGAAATATAATGAAAACTCTGTTTCTGTTTTGAAAATATGACGAATACTTTTTTAGTTTGGAAACTTAATAAATAAGTAATTTAAAAATATAAAAATTTATTATATGTAAAAATATATAATATTTAAATTGTTTTCAACTGTTTAATATTTATGTTTTGTATATTTGTTGTTTCAAATATTTTTTTTGATATTGTTTTTATGTATAGTGTTTTATTACTGTATATATATATATATACACGTTTTGAAAACATTTCCATTTCTTAATTTTTAAAAAAAAATCATTTTCTTGTTTTCCGAAACGGTTCGCTTCCGCATATCCATTTCCATTTTCATGCAACGTAATTAAAATATAATTTTTATAGTATATGTTACTACTTAGATAGATATGTTATCATGTTATCAAATCTATATGTCTATATGTAAACACTCTGTAAAACTAGATTTATCTTCTCATACCCGTCGAAAGCTAAAAATAATTTTTAAGTTTTCTATCATTATCTACCAAAATATAAACTACAACTGCTGACATTATCAATTTCTTAATGGAAAAAAATACTAGTAGTAATTAAAAAACCTTAAAAAACAATATCAAATTATTAAAGTTTAAAAAAAATAACATGAGAAATATTGAAATAATAGTCCTAAAAATATCTTAAAACATATCTGATCTCTTCTTACTTATTTGCACTAAGCGTCACCGTGACTGAAGACGACCGGAGCCAATTCCGGGACACAAAGATCTCAAATTTTGACACTTTATTTAATTTTCTTACATCACACAAACAAAATCTCAGTTTTAGACTCCAACCGGACATATCTTTTTTCTTTCTTTCGAGATCCAAAATCTTCATCTCCTACAGATCTGCATAAATGGCGGTTACTTATTACTGATTCATACAGAAAAGAAAAAAAAGTAGAAGAAAGCTTTCTGCTTTAAACCCTTTACAATTACTTCAATGGCGGATCCCCGAAACGGCAAGTCTTTCTTTTTACACTTCTCTCTTTTAATCTCCTTCACTTTGTTTTCCATATCACCGTCGTATGCCACAGAGTCTCCGGTTATCGAAGATGTTTCCAGCGATGTAGCTGTGTCTGTTAGCGAATCCAATAGAGAAGCTGTGCTATTGCATAACTTAGAGGAACTCGTTAAGAATCTGACGGAACTAGTCGCTAATCTAGATGCTAAGTTATCTGAGACTCCATTAAAGGAGAAGAACGAGATCACTAGATCACTTGATGATGAGATCGGAGAAGAGAAGGAGAGAGGAGGAGGAGGAAGAGCTAAGGCGTTTTCAGTTACTAAGTATAGTCCGTTTTGGTCTGAGAGGTTTCAGTTTACATCAGCTGTGAAACTCAATTCCGATGCGACTTGTATCAATGTGTTACCTTTTAGAGATTTCGAAGGTTCGAGCAAGTACTTTGCTATTGGTGACTCTAGAGGAAGGGTTTATGTGTTCTTGAGAAACGGTGATGTTTTGATTGAGTTTTTCACCACGGTTGATTCTCCCGTTACAGCTATGGTTTCGTATCTATCTGTGTTTAGGAACTCGAGTTTCGTGGTTACTGGTCATCAGAACGGTGCGGTTTTGTTGCATAGGATTCACGAGGGATCCAATGGGGAAGACTGGAACTCGAATTCTGTTTCCATGGAAAATGTTGGGAAGTTTGATGTGGATGATTCGGCTGATCCTGTGACTCTATTGGAAGTGCATCATGTTGGTCGTGTTAGGTATATATTGGCGACGGATTTAAGCGGGAAGCTCACGGTTTTGACTGAGAACAGAACGGTTTATGGCTCGGTTATGCCTTCGAGCAGACCGCTTGTGTTTTTGAAACAGAGATTGTTGTTTCTCACTGAGTCTGGTGCTGGTTCGTTGGACTTGAGGACTATGAAGATAAGAGAAACCGAGTGCGAAGGACTGAACCATTCGCTTGCGAGAACTTATGTCTTTGACGCCACGGAACGGTCTAAAGCTTACGGGTTCACATCTGAGGGTGAGATCATTCATGTATTGCTTCATGGAGATATAATGAACTTCAAATGTAGGGTTAGATCCAAGAAGAAGTTTCAAATGGAGGAGCCAGTAGCTTTACAATCAATCAAAGGCTATCTTTTAGTTATCAACGAAGAAAAGGTTTTCGCTTTCAATGTATCGACTCAGCATTACGTTCGTACTGCTGGCCCTCGGCTTTTGTTCTCCGCGGGTTTGGAAGAGATCAGATCCGCGTTCTTGAGCCATCGTGAATCATCTTCAAGAACCGCAGTAGTTAAGACGAGGCCTTTGATAGCTAGCGACAGAGAGAACCTTCTTGTGATCGGTTTAGAAAACGG
>NC_025701.1:8953134-8966184 GCF_000633955.1 Camelina sativa | reverse complement strand
GAGATATAATGAACTTCAAATGTAGGGTTAGATCCAAGAAGAAGTTTCAAATGGAGGAGCCAGTAGCTTTACAATCAATCAAAGGCTATCTTTTAGTTATCAACGAAGAAAAGGTTTTCGCTTTCAATGTATCGACTCAGCATTACGTTCGTACTGCTGGCCCTCGGCTTTTGTTCTCCGCGGGTTTGGAAGAGATCAGATCCGCGTTCTTGAGCCATCGTGAATCATCTTCAAGAACCGCAGTAGTTAAGACGAGGCCTTTGATAGCTAGCGACAGAGAGAACCTTCTTGTGATCGGTTTAGAAAACGGTTATTTCGCGGTTTATAAGTCAAAGCTTCCGACTCTCAAAGGAGACTTTAATACAATGCTTTGGAGTAGTCCGGTGTTCTTCTTCTTACTGTTTCTATTCGGAGCTTGGCATTTCTTTGCCAAGAAGAAAGAATCACTCACCGCATGGGGACCAGATGATCCTTTTACTCCAACCGGGGGACAAAACAGCTCAACGAAAGAGCCGACTTTCACTGAACCTTCAAGAAGAAACGATGACCTCATGGATCTACGGAGAAGGTACGCTGGTGGTTCATACCGGTCGGTTGGAGATAACGACCAGAGTTCAAGAGCTCCGGTGGATGGAAACTATAGAACAACTGCACAGGATCATAACAATTATCGTGGCGGCTCGGGTCTTGATTCAAACGGGTTTGGTAATAGAAGAGACCATTTGTTTGGTAACAACAAAGTTTTGGACAACGATAGTTAAACAATCTTTGGATTACTTGCAAATTCTGGCATGTAATCACCAATTACTTCAAAGCAATGTAATCTTTGTAAGTTTATAAACTCTATAAGGTTTTTGTTTTTTTACCTTATAATTATATTTCGCGGCAAGTCTCCTGAACATTGTAAAACTCTGGTCAAACAATAATTATATTTTGGGAAACTTCTTTATTCAAAGTTTGACAGCTTAACAACTTATAATCTCAATCATATTAGTCAAGATGTGTTTTTGGTCTACCATGTCTCATGTGTGATCGTGCTACCAAGTGGATAAATAATAGATGTGAGCCTTCTTATTTTTAATTTTTTCCCTTAAACTCGATTTATAATCTGTTATGTTGACCGTCAGATGAGTCAGCAAAATAGTCATCTCATCGAACGGTTAAAACTTCATCTTCACGAATCTACATCGTGTGAAGTAGAGGAACATAACTAACAAAGCTTTGATTCATCGTCGTCGTCTTCGCAGACAATGCCAAACCCAAGCTCTCTATTTCTCAACAACTTCAAAAGCCGGCAGGTCTGACCCTGAGACCACCGTAGGAAACAGAACATTCCTAGGTTTTTACTCTGATCCACCACATTGTACAATTTTTTTTTTTTAATTTCGTTTTAAGTGATCAAAGGAGGAGTCTTTATCCCGTTTTGAGCTATTGGGTCTTCTCTTTTGATTTTCGTTTTGAGAAAAGTCAACGACCATGGCGGGTCGTAGAGATAGAAGCCAACAGCTCCGTGGATCTCGAATTGCGATCGCCATCCTTATCGGTATCTTTATCGGTTGCATATGCGCCGTTCTCTTCCCTAATGGGTTCTTCAACTCCAAGTCTTCGTTATCAGCTACCGAACGCCTCTCGAAATCAAGCAACAAGGTACTCCATCTTACACCCTAAATGTGTAAAGTTCTAATTTTTAGGTTCCGTGATCGAGTTACCTAGATTGGATTTGACTCAGCCATTATAGGTATTAAGTCGTTTAGTATCTTAAACATTGTAATTCTTGTTGGTGATATGTTAGTTGGAGATTAGTTGAAGATAATTTTGAAACTGGTTTGGTTGATTAAGTTGAGATTTCATTACTTCTTTGGTTCAGGTTGGATCGTCAGCTTGTGAATCGCCGGAAAGAGTGAAAATGCTAAAATCAGACTTTGTATCTCTCTCAGAGAAGAATGCAGAGTTAAAGAAGCAAATCAGAGAGTTAACACAAAAGCTACAGTTAGCTGAGCAAGGATCAGACAGTGCACGAAAACAGGTTCTAGCTTTGGGAACTCAGATCAAGGCAGGTCCTTTTGGAACTGTCAAGAGTCTTAGAACTAATCCAACTATCCTTCCAGATGAATCCGTAAACCCAAGATTGGCGAAGATTCTAGAGGAGATTGCTGTCGATAAAGAGGTGATCGTGGCTCTTGCAAACGCAAATGTGAAGGCAATGTTGGAGGTTCAGATTGCTAGTATTAAGAGAGTGGGTATAAAAAACTACCTGGTTGTTGCATTGGACGATTACATTGAGAATTTCTGTAAAGAAAACGATGTTGCTTATTACAAGAGAGATCCAGACAAGGATGTGGACACTGTTGGGAAAACCGGTGGTAACCATGCCGTCTCTGGGTTGAAGTTTCGTGTGTTGAGAGAGTTCTTGCAACTCGGTTATGGTGTTCTTCTCTCGGATGTGGACATTGTCTTCTTGCAGAATCCATTTAGTCATCTGTACAGAGACTCTGATGTGGAGTCAATGAGCGATGGCCATGACAATCACACTGCTTATGGATTCAACGATGTTTTTGATGAACCATCCATGGGATGGGCTCGGTATGCTCACACCATGAGGATATGGGTTTTCAATTCCGGGTTTTTCTATCTAAGGCCTACGATTCCAGCAATCGAGTTGCTTGATCGTGTGGCAGATAGACTCTCTAAGGCAAAAGTATGGGACCAAGCGGTTTTCAACGAGGAACTGTTTTATCCTTCGCATCCTGAGTACATTGCTCTACACGCATCCAAGAGAGTCATGGATATGTATGAGTTTATGAACAGTAAGGTCCTTTTCAAGACTGTAAGAAAGAATCATGAGCTGAAGAAGAAGGTGAAACCGGTGATAGTTCATGTGAATTACCATCCAGATAAGCTCTATAGAATGCAAGCCGTGGTTGAGTTCTATGTAAACGGTAAGCAAGACGCGCTTGATAGCTTCCCAGATGGTTCTGAATGATTAACCTGAAAAAGCAGCTAGGCTATAAGCTTTCTCAGTTTCTAGACACTTGTGATTCTAATCTATTTTACCTTAATTGTTCCCATGTTTACTACTACATGCCTTTTGCTTTCTTTCTTTTTTGTATTATGAATTTTTGTGTATCTTATGGCTAAAACCGCAAGTCTCTTTTTTCACCTCTCTGATCTTATTACTTTGCAAAGTCTTTGTTATAGTCTTTCTTATTGTCTCTGTTTCATCTTCTTGGGCTCTGAATGATATATATATGTAACATCTCAAGCCACTTAATAATATGTAATATTTATAAAGTTTTCAAAGGCCTAAAAGGTATGATAAATAGAAACATACATCTTAAACATTCTATCTACAAATAATGCGTTGTGAAACAAACTCACTGGTACTATGAATACTGATTCTAGTACAAGAACCAAAACCATGAACTGAATGAACAGCACACTAAAGACTCCAATCCTTCCTTCCAACATGCAATAACGGGATCCTCTGTTCTTCATCTCAACTACGAGCTTTTACCATTACCAAGAGTGAGCTCTAGATCCTCCATAGCGACATCGTGGATCCTCTCCCCTTCCCATGGCTTAACTTGGCTGTTCTCAAATTTGAAATCCGAGCTTTGACCAATCTCTTGTGTTGCTGCAGTGTTTGGAGATAACTGCTGAGGTGCAGGTTTCACTAGGTTGAAAGTAGGAGAGGCTGGCACAGCAGAGGCGCCATGGAACGGCTGTTGTGAGAACTTCTGAAAACTTATCCAATGACCCGAGTCAACAGTGGAAGAGTCAGATTCATCGCATTCAGGTATAGTAGCTGGTGCATGGAACTGGCGATGATGAGTGGGACTAGCAGGTGCAGATACCGCGTAAAACGGGTAGTTCAAAGACGTCATTGACTGTTTAGCAGCCATGGACATGGACTGTTTGGTAAAAGATTCCCAAGTTGGCAATGGTTTGGGGTTTCTCGAAGTAGGGGATGAGACTGGTGGAGTGACAGGAGCACTGTTTGAGATTCTAAGCGGAGGAAGCGATGAAGGAATCCCACCGTTCCTGAGGAAAGGGAAGATCGTGGAGATGTTGTGCGGGTCACCAACACGAGAAGGACTCGGGAATGAAGAAGACGATGGACTGACTTGGTAAGAGAGGATGGGGCTATCGAAAGTGGAAGAGAGAGGGCTTTGGTTATGAGAAGAGTAAGGAGTAGCTCTAGAGGATGATCCAGCCATGTCACCATGAAGAGGCTTGTGTCCCTGGTTTGCTCAAAGAACAAAAAGCAAAAACACAATGTCACAATCATTGACACAAACTTGAAACAAAAGTAATGGCTTAGATGTTTCAAATACAAAACCTAAAAGAGGAGATCTAAATATAGTAACACAGAGAAAGCAAATGTTAAAAGAAAGTTCTAAAATAAGATTAAAATCACAAAAGGAATCTTAGATCCAATTATAGAATCAAAAGCTAAAAGACGAGAAACATACAGAGATAACATCAGATCTAAAACCAAAATAATAATATGTTACCTTGCGATAAGTAGTGCCGTCTTCTTCAACAACCCAACCAGCTTCAGAACAGAGAGCCTTGAGAACCTCATTGTTGTCACAATGTTTAGGGAGATTGTAGTTACCTTGAGCTCTAAGACCGGTATAAATCTTAGCAGCAACAGCTCTTCTCCGCCGCTCTCTTCTCCGATTGTTCTCCCTCTCTCTCCAAGAAGGTTTCCTCCTAGTCGCCATCGCCGCTGCTGCTGCTGCTGCTGCTGCTGACGTCGACGTCGCTCCGTCAGACGTCATCTTCTTCCCTTCAATCCTCAAAACACCCCCACAAAAGAAAAATGGGATGTTGAATCAGCTGAAGAAGAAGAAGAGTGAGAAGTTAGTGCTCACGAGTAATACGCTTTTTTTTTCTTCGTTCTTCGCTGGAATTATAGAAGAATCTTTTTTCTTCTTTTTATTAAATTAAAAAATATAAAAAAAAAAGAGGATGATAGGGTGTGAATGTTCGAGTACGCGCAGGTTCATATTAAAGAAATCACCGTTGATATAAGCCACGTGTCTATAAAGGTGAATAATAGGAGTAATAAAAGATGTGGGTGTACGTAACTTACAGTGTGGATTTGCGTAACGAATCAGTTGGGAAGGAGAGGAGGAGGAGCTTAGTACGTTATGTCATGTAATGTTTTTTTCTTCTTCTCTCATCAGACTCAGTCAGTCTTTATAAAAAGAGATGAGAGTATGAGACGACATGTGGGGATCTGTGTAATAGAGGAAGTGGGGTCTTCTTTTAATTTTTTTTGACGAGTATGACCGGAGAAGAACACACCATCTGATTGGGTTTTTCTTTTATTTGAGAGGGGTTTCGCCATGTTAAATTAGAATACAAATTGTTTTCAGCCTCATAACAATTTAATTTTGATAGGTATTATTTAAATTGTCACCATAGTTTCACTATAGTATGAATAGAAGAAAATGAGTGCTTACTTTTGTCCTTACTATTTCGTATTTTGTGCCTATCCTTTTGTTCCTACTTCCTTTTTTCTTTTTTTTTTATAAGCTTTATTTTGTATTTTACCAAAATTATTCCTATTTGATAACACTACAAAAGTATTAAGTTAAAACGGATGGTTAAATTGCAAATGGATGGTTAAACTCATGAACCATGGCAGCATTTTATTTACATACGAAATAAAATGCAAAATATATATACGAGTAAAAGTAAAACGGTTAAATTGACACAAAATGTTTATGTATAACCACAATTTATTTTGTATGTAAACAATACTTTTTCCTATTGACTTATTTGAGTCATCTGAGTTTCAATAACTTATACAAAAAACATTATTCAGTCAAAGGGGAAATATATATGTTTAGGAATGTAGCTAATTTGTTTTGGTGATTTGTAAGCATATTATTATTTATTTGAATGCGATTTAACAATCAGCTATATTTCGCAATTATTGTTGGGCCCTTTTTACTTCACTGATCATGATTTTCTTTAATTTTCATGTTCTTTTTTTTTCTGAAAAATATCGTATAGTTCATTGAACACAATAGGAAAATTGGATAGTGGATTTGCCCCACACGTCGACCCATCAGAAGCAGATATGATCTTCCAACAACGAGTAGTCACTTATTCAATTTGTTTAACACGCTTTTGCCTTTTAAATTTATTTTATCATTTTATTGATAAGAGAACACAAAAATCTAACGAAGGGTCAATATACTGTATAGTACTGAACTGCTGATAATATTATAAATTTTTTCCTGAAGCATCTGTAAAAGGGGGAAAAAAAGTTACTAAATTGATAGTACAGTTCTGACTTCTGAGACAGTAATCTAACAGTAGTTGTTTCAAGCTTCTCGTCTGACTTTAAGCGTTTGTTTCTTAAAACGTAGCCGTTTCACAAATCAAACCTTCTAGTCCTATCCAAGAGTTCTCTCCCACTGTCCTCAAATCAAAAATGAAGTTTGGCCACGAACACTGGCTACAACTTAATGATGCACTAATTTATCTTTCAAAAAGTATCTCAAGTCCTGGAAGTGAAGCGGTTCATTTCCCCAAGAGGTCCATCCGGCAGCCATTTCCCTAGCAAATAGCTCAAGGCACCGAGCAGGTTGAGACCCGGGGACGTGTTTCATGAGTATCTCTACAAAAAAATCCAATTAAAAATTTATTAAATCAGGGAGCTGTACAGAAAGAATTTGAGCAAGTTGCATTGTGCTCTTGAATTTAATGAAGCCAATCACAAAATAGAGTTGTTGATGAATAAAATAAGAATACCTCCAAGTGGGGGTTTCCTCGAAAAATCACCAGGGATGCTTATGATTATCTGGTTCTTATCCAAGAGTTTAAAATCTGACCTATGTTCTGATCCTGCAAGCTATGAGACATATACATATATATATATATCCACATGGCTGTTCAAGCAAAAGTTCCTTTCACAGATTATTCAACTAACAAAGACAAGAATTGACTTACTTCGGTAAAGCGGTAGCCTAGTAGAAGGTACTCGTAAGGTTTATGATGGACCAGGTCCAGATCGCAAATCAATGTACAATCTGGTTTCACCTGAAACATTAACATAGTCGAGTCATGAATGCAACTCAGAAGAAACCAAGATGGGGCTTGAGAGGTGAAAGATGCTCGCTCTCTCACCTTTAACCAATACATTGTAGCAACATACTTAACTCCCCACGCAGGGAATAGCTCTTTCTCAACAAAGTTAAGTAATTTCTCTCTATTGGTCACCCACAAAGCCACGAGAGCTCCTTCAGCATGAGCAAGCTGCTTGATCGGGAGGGATAAGAAGTATCTGTTTGGTAAAGTAGGATACCTAAAACAAAGAACCAAGAAACATGGCTCAGGAAACATTCTGATACAAAAGTTTCTTATTCACAGGAAAACTTCAAGTCAGTAACAAACTTTGATTTCTGATGAGCGCTTGCATTTTCCCATGGTGGATCAATAACTATAAGATTATAGCCTTCAGCAGGTTTAGCTGCATGTATGACCTCAATAAGATTAAACACATCACTATGATCAATCTCCTACCGATATGATCATAACTGATCTTGTAACAAATGACTTAGGACCAATCAATCGGAGGCAGAATACACTAAAGCTCAGCTTTAAGCAAAATCTCTATTCTGGAAGTATAGTACAAAAGTTACCAGGAACGAGGTTTCGGATGTGCAGTAAATCAGACTTCAAAGCAACATGGGAAAAAAGAAATGTAAAATCAGAAGAACCATTCCACACATCATCAACTAAAAATACTCATCTTTTATAAAGAATCATAAAGGAAAATTCACAAACCATGTAGAAGCAACTCTTTCTAGGCATTATAAATCTCCGGTTGGAAAACTCAGCTTCAACTTCTTCTCCGTTCTCGTTCACTACTAGGTTATTGAACACTTGAAACACTCTCTTTTCATTGCATTTGTCAATTAAGCAACCTAATAAGACCACATAAGACCAATCAAACCATCAAATTCATGAGATTCAAATAAGATTTAGCAAATGAATTAGAAAGAGAGCAAAACCTTCATTACTATCACAATGTAGATTAAAATTAAGTGTTATCTCATACAAAGGAGCTTGCCACACTCCTCCAAGCTCAACAAAAGAGAGGCCATCGTCACAACACTTAGTCAACAAACTATAACCATCATCATCACTGAGAGCTTTCGTTAAACTCAACAGCTCTGTTTCTCCAAGAAACGATTCAAGGGCTTTCGACAAGAACAGCCTCGCATCCTGATGACGAAGATTCGAAGCTTGCTCTCCTGCATTAGGAAGTTGAAAGGTAGGGTCTTTCTGCTTCCGTTTTCGCTTTTTCGGATTAGGGTCGTTGAGCTGTGGATTGAGATGCTTCGGATTGAAGAAACGTGTGTAGTAAGCAGAAGGTGAAACCCTAAATTTGGTGTATGAACGATTGATGATGCGAACTGGGTCTAAGAAGAACCAATTTGAGTCGTCGGATTCGTAGATTCCCGAATCAAGGAATTGAGCTAGCTTCTCTGTTTTCGCCATTAACGACGGCTCTCTGCTTCAAACAAAACGACAGACAGACGTATATGAATATTCTCATTAGCCCCTCGGATTTTCATAATTGAGCACAATTAGACCCATAGTTTTTGAATTAACAAGTAAACCCAAAATCTAGTTCGAAATTCAATCACTTGTGAAATTTCCGGGAACCAACGGGTTTGGGTCATTTAATATAATCGTATACGCAAAACCCATTTATAGCTCCCAGATTTATTATATATAGGATATAGCTAATGGTTTTAAAAACAATAAAGAACAAAAGTATGAAAACAAGATCTGATTTTTTTTAATGGGAGTGGGAAGTGGCAAGAACAAGCATTAAAAGTTTACGAATAATTGAAGCAGGGGTTTGGTGAGGGGTCGCTTTGATAGTTTCCCCAAATATGGGGACGGTTTTATTTGTGGGGTGTGTGGCCTTTGTAAACTGTGACTATGACAATGACCCCCGATTAAAGTTACACCCAAATAATTGATCCAAAACTGTAATTTTCATATGGTAAAATCATGTACTAAATGTATATTTTTTTAGAAAATCTTCTTAACCTACCTACCTTTATAGACCCTTACTACAGCTATATTGGCTGAAATAGATTAAAAACCTTACTAGAGCTCTTTTTTATTAGAAGACCAATGCCAATGTGTTTTAATAGTGTTATCATCAAAGAAGTGTTATCATTTAGACATTAAATAAAAGAATCACTAGTGTTTCCAAGTATCTAAATATTTGTTGTGTATATACCCCCAATAATCCCATCAACGAGACATATTCGATGTTGTTTTCTTTAGTCATTATATGAGTTTAAGTTATTGTTCAATGTTTTGTTTTACTGTATTTGATACTTACTAAGCAGTACTAATTTTGTGTTTACTACACGCTGTAATATAAATAATAGAACCTGGTTTTCAAAAAAAGTAAAACACTTTTTTTTTTTAATATTACAAAGAAAGAAAATCTAGTAATGGAGCAAGCAATAATTACGTAAGGAAGAAAACTATAAGATAAGGACAAAGAAAATCCAAATTTTCAAAAACAATAGAGAGAAAAAAGAAAAAAAAGAGAGGGTACAATCGTCATTAAACAACAAAACGGGTCCCATACAGCTCTGTCTTTATTAAACACCAGTCAACCATTCAGGTCAATCGCGTGTTCTTAAATTACCAAAAGTACCCCTCCGGTTAAATCCAACCAAAGCCAAAGAACAAAAAAACGGTTCTGTCTTTTTTCTTTTCATAACGCATATACAGTTTCAGTTCAACGCATACGTGGCGAGTTATAACTGGTCAACGTGGTGGAAACTGGTCTCTATCATCCCTTCTCTTTCCCTCCTTTTAGTCCTTACTCTTCTCCTCTTCTCTTCTCTTTACTCTGCTTCTCTCTCTTGCTTCTCTGCTTGTGGGACAAACCCTAATTATTTTTACTTCTCTCTCCACTTCCCGCTCAATCATCTTAATCTTTCCCTCGCTCTCTCTTAGCAATGCATGATCTTCGATCTCATAGCTGTGTTTTGAGCTGAAAAACTCGAGGTGGGTCTGTTACTCTGTTTGATATGAGTTTCTAAATCGGATCAGACTGAAGAAGAAGAATGCTGGAAGCTGTAGATAGCTCAGGGGTCGTTAATGGAGGATTCCCGCAGATTCAGAGCTTTTACGGCGATTGCAGTAGCGAGGAAGAGTTATCGGTATTGCCACGTCATACGAAAGTGGTGGTCACCGGAAACAACCGTACGAAATCGGTGCTTGTTGGTCTTCAAGGTGTTGTTAAAAAAGCTGTCGGTCTCGGTGGTTGGCATTGGCTGGTAAGTTTATTTTCTTTCCTTTTTTGGTAAAAATTTGATCTTTGTGCTTTCCTTTTCCGTTTTCCTTTTTTGGTATGTTGTTTCGATCTACTTCAATCTTCTTAAGTGTTTTCTCTCTGATTCAATCTATTGAATCGATGATTATAATTTGGTGTTTTTTGAATTTTGAATTTCAAAATTTGGGGATTTTTTTCTTCTTTTTTTCTTGAATTGCTAAAAATGTCTTCTTTAAATGATATAATAATCAATTGTAGTTATAGATTCACTAATCAATTCTCATAATTTACATCTAATTATCAAACCAAGAGTTAAGAGTGTGAGAAAAATCAAATATTTTTGTCATTACCAATGTTTATATCTGTAATACTTTCGAAATCTGGCGATTGATCTTCTTGCATGCATGTTGTTAGCATTCAACTCACCATTATTGCTTGATTTTAAACTGTTTGATCTTGCATTTTGGGGGTTCTTAGCTATTTAGGTTATTCATGAATCCTTCATTGATATTCTTTTTTTTTTCCCTTACTAATTTCTTCTAGTAACAGTTTGTTCCCATCTAATAAAGTTTCTGAAGCATCTTTAGTATCTTTTTGATGATTCTTGCTGAGATCCAGGCTCAATTTCAGGAATCATCTATAAGAGGATAAGGGATTTTGAGTTTTAAGTTAGGCAGTCCAACAAAAAAAAAGGCAACTTTATTTTCGCGCCTGTTCAATATAAAACATCATAACAAATATGCACTTGTTATCTAATTCTCCATCATGTTTCTTGACAATTTGTTTTCCTTATGGATTCTAGCTGGCTTTTTTGAAAATTTGTTTTGGTTTGATTAATTTGATGATAATCATTTGTTTTCTTGTTCTTTTTCTTCTCTTTTTCTTTGTTCTTTCTTTATTAGTTGAGTCATTTTAGTCCCCAAGCAGTGTCACTTCTGTCGATTTTTTATCTTTCTTTATCAAAATCTTTTTGCTTTGGTTGGCTAATTTTACAATTATAATCTGCTCTGCAAGATCTTTTTGATAGTGTCTCTGTGTATGTGGACCTAAAAGGAGTAACTTCACCATATTCTGGCTTTAAACTTTAAAGAATAATCCAAATAGTATAAGATTTTCTTCAGTCTCACGAATATATTTTACTATTAATGATATCACATTCCACCACTTCTTGTCTCCCAGATTTCCTATGGAAGTAGATTAAAAAATACAATAATCTTTTTCTGAAGCATTTCTTCATATTCTTGTTCTTCTGTAGTTTCTTTATTTAAACCTATATGTCAGTTCTTGTTTATGCACTATAATATTTAATCAGGATGATTGTTGTTTTTAGGTTCTGACAAATGGTATAGAAGTAAAGTTGCAGAGGAATGCGCTTAGTGTCCTTGAACATCCAACTGGATTAGAAGAAGACGACGATCTTGATTTCGAAAGCACACAAAGGAATGGCTCTGATATGAGTAAGTTTGGTTCTTCCTTGTCTTCAAGAATTGAGAGATCTCTCAGCTTTATTTATTCTTCAATGAGTTAATTCAGTCTTGTTTCTATGACAAGTTGTTTCTTTTCCAGCATCTGAAGACACACTGAAGCCTCATAAGTCTAAGCAAAGAGGGCAGAGATCGCGGTCATCTCACAAGACTTTGAGCAGGTCTCTATCATCTGACTCACAATCTAAAAGTTCGGGTTTTACTCCTCCTGAAAACATGGTATGCAAATTCAAAATTTTGAGATGTATTTTCACTTACCTAATCTTATGTTTAATGATGCAGAAGAACAAGAATATGACTAATCTTATGTTTAATGATGCAGAAGGTTGATCTTAGCAAACTGGAAATGCCTGCTTTACTGAAATATTGGCAACATTTTAACCTTGTAAGTTGATTTCGAGAAGAAAAGAAACTATCTTTGGTTTACTCAAATCTTGAACTCTACTTTCTATGTGCTTACTTCTGAATAAACTCTGTGTAGGTGGATGCAATTCCTAATCCTTCAAAAGAGCAACTAATTGACATTGTTCAGAGGCACTTCATGTCTCAGGTATATCAGAATCCTTCTGAGCCTTGATTGTGTTTGTCTTAATTATGGTCTGTTGATTGATAAAATGGTGTAAAACTGTGATATGATTACAGCAAATGGATGAGCTTCAGGTTATTATGGGGTTTGTCCAAGCTGCAAAGAGAATGAAGAAGGCTTGCAAGTTGCAATCAAAAGAAGCCAGAAACACTGATCTTAACTGCATCAGCTAAGAAAAGCCCTGACTTTTTGACAAATCATGTATGTATGGTACACCGACTTGTTTAACCATTTGTGGCTTGGTAAGTTTTAGTTCTTGTAGAGATGTCTGGCTTAAGGGTAGATGTTGCTTCTGTTGTTCAGCCATGTAAGTACCATCAAGAAACCAAAAATAACTCTCTAAAGCTCCCAATTGGAAACTATCTGTTCTGATAGGATCCCGAAAGATTGGTATGTTAGAATGTAAATAGACTTATCTCACTTTCTTCCCTATCTTTTTTTCTTCATCTCAATCTGATTTGTGGTAAAAGAATATGAGAAAAAAAGAAAAAAAAAAAAGTGAGAGAAGTCTTTTTCTTTTTTAATTATTGCAATTGGACACTATATATATACTGGTTGATGAAGCTCAAATCAACTAATATCATGTATTTACTATTAGTATATCTCTTTTTAGTAGGCTCCTTGGAGAGTTATAAAGAAAGGGCATG